>NC_044325.1:123578624-123846124 GCF_007399415.2 Gopherus evgoodei | reverse complement strand
TGGCAAGGGAGGGACACAAAGCTCCCACTGGCCTGGTCTGTCCTGAGCTGACTTCCCGGCACAGTCCCTGCAGGATGGTCCCAGGCACAGATGCTGGGGAAAGCTCAGCCTTCGGGGAGAAGGACAGGCAGCACAGGCAGAGCACTGAGGATGGCAGTGGCCATGTGGTTGGTCAGACAGAGTCTGGACAGGTCACCAGCCACACATGATAGCACATGGACCCACTCCCACCTTGCAGCACTTGAACTCTGGCACCATGACTCATGTCCCAGTATGGAACCCATTCCACTCTGACACCTGATGGTAACGTAGTCCCTCAAGGCCACCCCGCTGTGGCCTCAGAGGATGAGGTGTTACACCGAACACCTACCCAGGCATGCATCCAGACGCATAAGATGCCCGACAGCGAGATCCCCCCACCCTCACCCAGACGGAGGGAGCAGCGTGGGACAACCATCAGCGAGAGCCACCCAGACACGATGCTACACGGGATGCCCAGCAAAGAGAGTTGGTCCATTCCAACCAAGACAGAATGCAGTCTGTATATCAGAGCCATTGGCTCACAATTAGTTAGTGTATTAGGGCAGCCCCTGCATTCCAGTCCAGATCAGGCTCCCACACTCTAAAAACACTCCCTGAGAACAGCCCCTGCCCAGAGAGTTTATAATCTCGGTTACACACATCCAAATACAGCACAACAGACTGCGTCAAGTGTCAGGCCAAGCCATGGCCCTGCTTGTTCATGGATTTCACAAGACATTGTAGCCAGATATATCAAAGCTCCTCTCTAGGTACAGTCCACTGCACAGATCACATTGCAGTGGGATAGCCCATCTCCAAGCCAGACAACATGCATTGCATACAGGGCATGATAGTGAGGATTCACTATGTTATTTGATCTGTTTATTTTCTAAAATGTGCCAGTCTGCCGGGACATGGTTGTCAAAGTACAATGGGGCAGTTCATCCCTGGGCAGCTTGAATTACGTACCTCTCCAATCTACTGGAATTCTCTGGAGGAGACAACTAACTAACACAGAGATTCTGGGCCTGACAATGTGTGTGTCATCAATAGGTAACAGAGTGTTGCAGTCAACCTGCCCTGCTCATATTTCTAAACAGCAGGAGGGGGCTGGCTAGACAGAAGGAGAGGGTGGAAAGGCTTGAGGACAACTGAACTAGTATATAAGGGAGGCATGGCTGATGGACTTTCAAAAGAGTTGTGACCAAGCACATCACAAGATGTTTTAAGGAAATTACTGGTAAGTCATCACAAGGTGAGAGGTAAACTGTCCTGGATTAGAAACTGGGTTAAAGATCAAAAGCAAAGGGCAGGCACAAATACTCCCTTTCTGACACGGCTAACGGTGTCGTGCTTCAATGTCCCCTCCACTGGTAGGAGGCCTGGCTGAAAAGTGAAGCAGCAAAGTTTGCAGCTGCCACGGCACTGATTTAATTGAGTGAATACTAGCAGAAGCTGCAAGGAAGGGTTCAGTGAATCTAGGAGATAAGGGCAAAGGCAACGGGCTATGAAATTCAGCGGAGATAAGTGCAGGATAATGCATGTCGGAAGGAACATTTTGAACTACTCCTACCCCGTGATGAGCTCTAAATACACCATAACCACTCAGGAAAAAGGCTGAGGCGCCATCGCAAACATTTCAATGGGAACCTCTCAGTGCGCAGGGGCAGGCAGGCAGAATTGCAAACAAGATGTTTAGGCAGGAAAGGGATAAAGGAAAAACAGAGTATAAAAGTGCAGCTATTCTAACGCTGTTCTGTACATCACTGATGTGCCGCCACCTGGAATACTGTGTGCCACTCTGGGTGATCTGTCTACCCACCTCGTTCGTAGCCATCTATCACCAAACAATACAGCATTTAGACCAGGGGTAGGCAATCTATGGCATGTGTGCTGAAGGCAGCACGCGAGTTGATTTTCAGTGGCACTCACACTGCCCGAGTCCTGGCCACTGGTCCAGGGGGCTCTGCATTTTAATTTAATTTTAAATGAAGCTTCTTAAACATTTTAAAATGTTATTTAGTTTACTTAAAACAATAGTTTAGTTATATATTATAGACTTATAGAAAGAGACCTTCTAAAAACGTTTAAATGTATTACTGGCACGCGGAACCTTAAATTAGAGGGAATAAATGAAGACTCGGCACACCCACTTCTGAAAGGTTGCCAACCGCTGACCTAGACCTTCCAAAAGGATATTGCAGAAATAGAAGCGATCCAGAGAAGGACAATGGAAATGATCTGATGCACAGAAAAACTTCCATGTGCACAGAGATTACAAGGATTAGGACTGTTTGGTTTAGAGAGGAGGTGAATAAGAAAAGATGTGCCAGAGGTCTATAAAACGATGAATAATACAGACAGGATAAAGTTGGTGCTCTCACTCGCCTTGACTAGGGCAGATCCAATTCAGTTAAAAGGCAAGACATCTAAAGGTAACAAAAGTAAATACCTTTCTATACAAAGTGTAATTAACCTGTGGAACTCCTTGCCACAACTTTCAGGACAGACAAGAGCTTAGTAAACTCCCAAAAGGATTAGACGTGTATATGAATATTAAGCATCTCCACAGTTACACTAACTGTGATACAAATATATGGTGAGAGGTGTCACATTCTATCCTTGAACGATTCTCATGGGCACTTCCCCATCCAGTAAAGAGCATGCAAACCTGCTCCCGTCCCATTGGCCATCTCCTAGCTCCGGCTCCCCTTCCCTATTGATGATCATACAACTGTTGCCCTTATTCACATGGAAGAGTCCCATTCAGAAAGTATTTTATGTATTTTTAGCTTTTTAAATTGTAACTTAGCAGCTGGCAAACAAGGAGGAAGAGCCAGCTCCCCACAACAAGTGCTGGGAACCCAATCCCTCATGTTTCAAGACCCAGGCGCTCCACTATCAGCTTGGGGCTAGGAAGAGACCTCCGCTACGGACAACTTAGTGTGCAGCAGTCCATTTGGGGGGAAGCACGTGGAACTGAGCGCTGCTGACACAGCACAGCTGGCTAGAGGCACTGCTGGCCTGGTATTTGGCAGGCCCTGTGCTGCTAGGTGAGTCACCTCTAGTGCAATGGATTTACACCAGGCAGGGATCGGTCCTATTAATTTCATTGCTGGTCACGGTGCATTCCCCTAAGTGACAATACATCCCGGGGGAGGCCTGCCACAGCATCTACGCTGCATCACTCCAATCTCATTGCAAATGGGCCTGATTACTCGGCTGTGCTGTCTGGGCTCTCCCTGAATGTTGGCTTTGGGGAATGAGTCACCTTTGTTTACTCAAGCCTGAAAGCCGGATTCTCCCTGTCTCCTGAACCCTTCCATTACCTCCCGTATTGATTCCCCTTTCTGAAACGTCTGCGAGTGGAGGTGGGGCTGGGAGAAGAGGCTGGAAGGATGCCCAGGCCCAAAGTCAGACATTTCTCCCCTCACCAGGCAAGGTCTATATAGCCTGGGCCACAGCAACGCACGCGCCCCCGACTGCCCCACTAGCTAGCCTGGCCTCAGAGCAGGGATGGAGAGGGCAGAATGCCTGACCCATGTCAGAGGGCTGTCTCTGCCAACAAAGGTGCCAGTTGCCATGGTGCCCTTAGTGGAGCCCTGACCCTCTGCTATAAGCCTAGGCCTGACTGAACCTAGGGGTGGAGGCTCTGCACCCCATTCCACATCTTCTGAGCTGTTCAGTCTCCCCAGACCTTGGGGCCCGTGAGAGCCAGCGACCTTACAGAAAAGGGCTTTGTACTCCAGGTCTCCTCTTGATGGTCCTCCCCCGTTGGGTGATTGACATTCCCATTGTAGGGGAAGGCTGCCTGGGCCCAGCAGGGTGCCAGCCCGGCACTGCGGGATCGATGCTGACAAGGGAGAGCGAGAAAGACCTGGGCAGCCCCGGCCATTGACACACTCCCTGGGAGCCCACGTCCTATGACAAGAAAACCAGGTGACAGCGCAAACAAATCCCAGTTGAGTGCCTGCTAGTGAGCTAGGCTGGGGCCACAGATCTCTGTGCATGCGGGTGTGTGAAATGGAGAGCGTTACACCTGTAGCCCCCCTGCCATAATACTGACCAACCATCCCAACCTCACAGGGCCAACTCGTGCAGTGCCGACGCAGGGAAAGCTCCTGTTGACGGGAGCTGGGCTTCTGGGTTGACTACAGCCTACAGGATTTGGCACACAAGCACAGCCGGAGACACACCTGTATCTCCCCCCTTGAGGGTTGCTACCTGCAGCCCCTTGCCCACACTTTGTCCTGTGTTCAGATCCCTGAGCGACAGAGGGACGGGGGGAGAGGTCACAGCACTTTCTCAGGGAGGTCATTCTGCGGCCTAGTATCACACACTTCAGGCGCTGTCCAAATAATCATCAATGCTAATGAATAATTAATCGCTGTAAGAATAGTCTATTAATAATTTATGGAGCCATACGCATGCCACTCTTAGGAGCTGGCTCCTGAGGTCCAGCCAAACATCAGCTCCACTCCGTGCTATCCCATGAGATCCACCTCAGAGCTCTGTCTCAGGTTTTGTCATGCAGGGTGACCCTAGGCCTCCCACTGAGTGGGGGTGTCTATGGAGTTGGTCCCGCATGCGCCATCGCAGAGTGGGAGGCTCCACCCTCGCTCGCACCCCATTCTCCCGGCTCCTGCTCCCCTGCTCCCACCTACCTGCCAACGCACACTGCAAACTACACGCCTCAGCCCCGAGAGGGAGCAGGGCTGATGGCAGTGCTGGACCCGCCCTGTGTGACTGGTCTGCCAAGGCAGGGGCAAGGTGGGGAAGCCTGCGCTTGCTTAGTGTGCTCAGCTGGGGTCGAGGAGCCAGTCATTGGCACAGCCCCCTCTGCTCCTGTAGGGGACGATCAGCAGGAACACGGACAGAGATTCCTCCAAGCCTCAGATCAGGCACAGAGCCTAAGACTAGCCTCCTCCAACCCAATGGCGAGAACACGAAGGGGAATGATCTCAATAACACAGAGCCATGACCCCCTTTCCCCACCCCCTGTAAGTCGTCAGACTCTGGGATGCTGCAGGTTTCCTAGGGGCATGCAGATTCCAGAGTTGCCCAGAGCTGAGCTGCATGATCAGATAGTCACATTCGTGGAGGAGGAACCAGGGGTAGGACACCAGTAGGGTGACCAGATAGCAAGTGTGAAAAATGGGGGGTAATAAGGGCCTATATAAGAAAAAGTCCCAAATATCAGGACTGTCCCTATAAAATTGGGACATCTGGTTACCCTAAACACCAGGCAGGTCTGCAAGCAGGATACAGAACAGTCGGGCTGCTCCTGCAATATCTCGGTGTGTTCTCCGCTTGCACAATCGCACATCCCTCTGGTGTTTACATACCCTCCCCATGTCTGTCTGCTGCATTGTGCCTCCATGGCCAGGAGAAAAGACAGCCTGGGGATATGATGCCTTGCAGGAGGACCGGTTGGTTCTCCCAGGCACAGCCAGGATGAGGTGGGTCAATGATTGATCAGGACACCTCAGACAGTCAGATGCCAGAATGTGGCTAGACAGGCCCCATGGAGCAGCGGCGGGCTGCCTGAGGCAGTGTGGCTGGCTGGTGACGCAGAACATGACACTTTTCTCTTGGAGTCTGTTGTGAGCTTGTCACGGAGTGTGGGGGAGTCCGTCCCTGCACCCCTCTTCCTGGGACCCACAGTGACTCTTAGCCAGCCAGTAAAACAGAAGGTTTATTGGACAACAGGAACACAGGTTACAGCAGAGCTTGCAGGCACAGTCAGGACCCCTCCCCGAGTCCTTCTGGGCTTTCAGGGTGCTTGGATCCTAGCTAGGATACCCTGAATTCCGCCCACACAGCCCCAAGCCCAAACTCAAACTGCTTCCCTCTTGCCACTCCCTTCCTTTTTCCCCTTCCCGGGCAAAGGTGTTGACCTTTCCTCTCCCTTACCTAGCTCAGGTTACAGGCCCTGGCATCGTCCATCCCCTAAAGTCCTCCCCTGCTCTCCCACTCCCCACACAGACAGTCCCTACTGCATCACAGAGCTAAAGTCCCAGCACGGTGCTAGGGGAACCTGTGCAGCTGGAGATATTGGGCCAAACCAATCACTGATGCAGCTACAGGGACTTCTCAGGGGAGTTACCCCATGGTGAAATCGGATCAGCTGGAGGAGTAAAGGTCAGCATTCCGGCCTCTTGTAGTCACCAAAGCTCCTCTACAGAAACATGCCCAGAAGAGCCCTCAGGTCCTGGCCAAATTCCAAAGCCAAACAAACTCTCCCCAATCAGGGTAAAGTTCCTCTGTGCAGGAAACAGAGCTTTCCTGGGGGCCAGTCCCAGCCCATGGAATGAACTCCCTCAGGAACGAAGGACCACCCCAAACCTCCCCCAGCTTCCGCTCTAAGTGCTAGGTGCGTTTCTTTGCCTTTGCCTTCTCTGACATAAATACAGAGCTGTATGCACATGGAAAAACACCACCACACAGGACACTCCCCTGCACACACTCTTGCTCCCGGGGAGAGAACAAACATGAGACACGTTAGTCACACTGGGTAATGCACAATTGGAAGGCACTCGGACACTCCAATGAGCATGGTAGAGGAACCTCAGGGAAGAGAAAAGAACTCTGTTTCCTTGCAGTTACAACCCCAGAACAGAGATTCTCAATCTTTTCCATACCGTGACCCCAGCCTACAACACAAAAAATTTCAGGACTCTTCTCCCCTGCCTCCATCTAGCCATAAAGATATGGAGGGTTATTTAGTGATCTCTTAAAACCTGTGAGGAGTACAGATACCCAGGATACAAGATTCTTTTCCACCTCCTGTCTCTCACACTGTTATGCTGTGGAGAAACAGCTGCCTTTTCCCACCACTGAGGTGGCTGCATTTCAGCCGAGAGCAAGTGACCCCTATTATAATTCTACTTGCCCCATCTCTCTGAGGAGACTTCCTGTGCTTTGAATTCTTAGAGGAAAGTGCTGTGGAAGTGCACAATGAAACAGGGATGATCCCAGGTGAGACTTGGGAGCAAATGGCAGGGGGCCAACGGGCTGCGCAGCTTGGCAAATGCTCCCAGCTTTCCTCCAAAAGAAACGTTTCTTCTAATATGTTGAAGGTGAGGGGTAAGCTTTAGCTGAAGGAAATGTCCAACCAGTAACAGAGGTTGCATTCCTAGAACCCTCCCGAAAGATCCCACGCAAGTGTCACAGCCCTGCAGGCGAGCATTATTCTCCCCATTTTATGAATGGGGAACCAGAGGCAGAGAGAGTGAAGTGACTTGCCCTCACCCATACAACCAGCCGTCTTACAGCTGGATCTCATTGCTCTGGGCCTTATTTGGACATCGGAGACAGTGGACACAGAGGCTAAATTAAGTCACACTGGAAACTGGGTTAGGAACCATTGGCTCAGCTTTCTGAGAGAGGTGGGGGATTCTCCATCATTCAAAGTCTTTACATCAAAACAAGACATACTCCAGTTCAACCAGTGGTTATAAGCCAGACATTGGAATCCCTGAGCGATGTTCTGTGGTCTGTGACTCATAGGAAATCAGACTAGATGGTCTTTTCTGGCCGTAAAATCTATTAATCTACCTGCATCGACACCGATGGCGTCTCTAGGGTGCTTGACACTAGTGAAAGTTGAGTTAGTAGCTGCCTTCCTCCTGCAAGATTTGGTGTTTTTAAATAAAGCTGAATTTTGAGTGATCTGAGCCCTAAAAAGAATCTGACAAGTATCTTCCCTGGTGACAACTTTGTCCCCACACATTTGGGTCTCTTAAAATAGCCTCAGGGGATTTCACCAGGCGACACTTTAATGACTCGCTACTGCGCAGAGGGACAGCCGCACAAACTCCAGCCCACTGGGGTCACTCTTCCTGGCACTCAGAAGTGGGGCCTGCAAAGGGAAACGCCCCACAGCCGTAAGCTGAGCGCCATTCATAAATCACTGGGGATGGCTGGCATTTGTTGCAGGGCTTGGAAGGAGCCGAGGAACAAAGTCACTGAGCTGCTCACAAAAAGGTGGAATTTATCATTCAAAACAGCCACTCTCCTGGTGCACTGGAGAGCAGCCAGGCCCGGGTCCCTCTCAAAACAAGGATGTGAAGGGTGATGCTGGCACTGACCAACCGGAGACCTACACATCAGTGCTGGGAAAAGAGGGGGGAAACTAGCACAGATGGGCCAGGGCTGATTTTCAAATGTGGCTTTGGAATCCCACAGCTGAGCATTGGCAGCATCCATCATCAGCATCTGTTAGGGGCTCAAATGCCTGGCTGAGTCGCCCGAATGTAAGCAGGAGCTGGACTGGAGTCCTGCTGAGGTGCCTAGGTTTGAAAACTGCAGAGGGACAAATTCCTGCCCTTCACTACACCTGCCCCCCTACTGCAATCAATGCCCCAGTCCTGAGACTCACCATCCTGGAGTGCCCCCCTCACAGGAAGACCCAGAACTGTTGCACTCTGCCTCAGTTTCCCCACAGCTATCTTCAGCCACAGAGGTGACTTGCTACAGTGTCTTTGTTCTCTGAACAAAAGTCCAGCCCACCCAGGGCATCCCCGTCCCAAACACACACAACACAAAGTCTTTGCCTTAGCCTCCACCATAGCCCAGCCCCTGCTTCCCCAGGGGCCTGTCTTCTCTCTTCTGATTCAGGAACTCTTCTGCCCACGCTCTGGGCTCAGCTTTCACCCTGCCTGGGTCCTTTCTATCTCCCTCCTGGGCAACTCTGGGTTGCTATCTGCCCTCTCCTGAGCAGCCACTCCCAGATCCTGACCTGGAGTCTCCCACCCTCTGCCAGCCTCATCACAGGCCTCTGCTGTCCTCTCCAGCCAACTCTCTACCACTTCCTCCTGAGTCCGACACCCAACACAGGTGTAGCAGGGCAGGGCTAATTAACAGGGCTGTCTGGCCCAGGGCTTCCTGGCCCTTAAACGAGTGGGCTGCCTTGTTCCAGCCTCACATACCTGCCCTCCACTGCACCTGTGCACTCCCCATGCATTGCAGAGCCCAGAGAGTTTCAGCAAATCCCACCTCAAGCCCATAGCTCCTGGCTGAACTAGAAAGACGCCCTCGTTTTGCTTTAAGGACTTTGAGCCCCGCATCCCAAGGCAAGTTGTTCCCATGATTCATTACCCGCCTCCAGCACCCAGGGTTAAAAATCTGCACGTGTCTAACCTGAGTTTGTCGAGCCTTAGCTTCCAGGACAGATTGGTCCCATTCTCTGCACAGGTGTGGCTGAGCCCTAGCAGATGCCCTCCCTTAGTGCTCAGTTGGTGGGGAGATATTTATTACTTTGGGGGCAGGGAGGTTATTATATTACAGGTCTGCAGGCCTTTCCTCAATGTCTGTGGTGAAATTCCTGGGGCCAGGAATATACTTTGTGCTGCCTAAGGACAACATGCAGGGATACCAGGAAGCATTGGTGATTACTTTAAAGGACCTAGTTGAGTGTGGTATGCTAATGACAAGCCAGCCTGGCTGCTGGCACCATAACATGCTGAGACCCTCCTAAAGGCTTAAGATGGTGACTGAGGGAGGAGCAAGCAGCAATATCATTCACACTCAGGAGATGGCTGGGAAGCTCAGAGACCCAGGGGTGAGAGTTTAAAGGCCTAGCATGGATTCAAAGTGGGCTGTCAGAAATAAGGACCTGATCCAAAGCTTGTTACATCAATGCAAAGATACCCACTGATGTCACTGAGCAGTGGATCAGGCCCCAAAGGAAAAATAAGTGGCCAGTTCTCATCAAGGAAGGCTTGTCTAGTGGTTAAGGTACCAGATAGGGCTCAGGAAACCAGCTTTCACTTCCCAGCTCTGCCACAGACTCCCTGTGGGACCTTGGTCAAGTCACCCAATCTCTCTGTGCCTAAGCTTCCCATCTATACAATGGGAATCATCGCTATTCCTCTGTTCAGAGGGATGGTCTCTCACTCTGTGTCTGTGCAGCACTTTTGTGTGGCACTTCTGTCTTCTTCTGGTAGTGGCTGTGACACAGAGATTGATGAGCCCACTACAGGCTAAGCTGACTTAGGCAGGTGTTTTAGCTCAAGCAGTTGAGGCTCACGCCTTAAGATGGAGAGAGCCCAGGCACAATCCCCACTGCTAGTGACCCACCTAGGGCATGGCATTACCCTACCACCACACACACAATGCACTGCCACTACAGCCAGCAAGAATTCAGAGCAGGGTGCCTCACGGACTAGGATGAGGACCGGTGTCCAGGAGGTTTATTAATGATTTGGAATGGGAGTTGAATATTAAGGCAGCCAATCTTGCTGATGGCACAGAATGCTTTCGCTTAACAGACTTTGGAGGGCAGCACGGCCATCCAAAGGGAATGAAGAGAACAATGTAATTGGACAACAACGCGGCAGACCAAATTCCTGCTAGACAAGTACAAAGAAATGCCCCTTGGAAGGATTGATTTAAACTCCTCACACCCTGATTGGTTCTGAATTAGTTATAACCCCTGAGGACAGAGACCGAGGTGTCACCACAGACTGCTCTGTAAAGCCTGCTGCTGAATGCACAGAGGCGGTTGGGGGTAGGGGAGCAAATAATGTGCTAGGCGCAGTGTGTACGTGAGGCCAGAGCATGAGAGCAAATATAAAATAGGAGAATGCCATTATAACCAGCAGCCGCGCAACTCCGCTTCCTTCTGGGCACCTCAGCTCTGAAGCAGGGAGCAGGAACAGGGGAGAGCAGGAGACTGGCGGTGAGAGGGAGTGCAGGCACAAGGAGGGGTTCACAGGAACAGACAGCACCAATGCTAAGGATCTGATGCTTAGTGGGACAGGGCTGGGGAGGATGTAATGTAGCTTTAAGCCACTTGTGTGATGGGCCTAGGAGCGGCGCCAGGGTTTTTCGTGCCCTAGGTGCAGGGCTGGCTCGCCAGTCCCGCGGCTCCGGTGGACCTCCCACAAGCGTGCCTGCGGACGGTCCGCTGGTCCCACGGCTCTGGTGGACCTGCCGCCGGCGTGCCTGTGGATGATCCACCGGAGCCGCGGGACCAGCGGACCCTCTGCAGGCACGCCTGCAGGAGGTCCACCAGAGCAGTCTGCTGCCCTCCCAAATCCTGGTGCCCTAGGTGACCGCCTAGGTCACCTAAATGGAAATGCTGGCCCTGGCTGGGCCAAGATCCTCAGCTGGCGTAAACTGGTGTAGCTCCACTGGAGTCCATAGAGCTATGGCAATGTACCCCAGCTGAGAACCTGGCTCCCTGTATTCTGGGGCTGTGCTGGCCCCTCATTAATGCAAATTACAGCAACCTCAAGGATGCTTCAATGTATGAGGGCCGCTGCGAAACAGAGGACAGCCCTGCACCCTGGCCATGCCCCTGTGCTGGGGCAGCGGGGCAGAGCTGGCAGCAGGGCTGGGGCAAAGCCCTCACAGCAGCCAGGCAGGACAGATTCTCTAGGGCTATTTAGATGAGGAAGGAGAAGGGCGAGAGAGAGGGTTCTGCACACCAGTGAGAAGGTCCCATGCACCATCTCCCTTTGGACGGGCAGGCTGTGAAACCGAGGGGGGAACAAACATGATTGGGATGGAAGAAAACCCTGATGCTTTATACAGCTTGGAAACAGCTTGTGGAACTCGCCTGTCCATGTCAGAGCTGTGGAGCAGGGACAGGCTCTTCCTATGGGCAACTGGATGAAGAGAGTTTCCAACATTTTCCCTGCCATGGGCTGGATGCAGTGGTGTGGGGCACCTTTACAGGCCACATAGAGAAATATGTGCACTACACACTGGCATCCCCCACGTGGCGTGACCTCACGCGGACGGTGTGCGTGAGATCACATCATGTGCAGGACCCCCATGTTGTAGAGCATGTCTGCAGGGGGCTGAGGGGGCAGAGACATTCAGGGAATCGTCCCATGGGCTGGATCTGCCAGTTGCCACCCTGGCCTGGCTGACAGGGCACTGGGCTGGGAGTCAGGAGAGCTGAATTCCATTCCCAGCTCTGCCCTGGACCTGCTGTGTGATCGTGGATGAGTCCCTGTGCTTCAGTTTCTCTATCCTCCCTTTTTTTCCTATTGAGACTGTAGGCTCTGAGGGGCAGGGACTGTCTTTCACCAGGTGTTTGTACAGCACCTAGCATGACAAGGTCCCCATCTTGGTAGGGCTGTTTGGCATCACAATCATAGTGCTAGGTTTGTACAATGCCTGGCAAACAAGCCCCCCCCCCGCCCCCGCGCCAGCTTCTAGGCTCTACTGCAATATAAATATTAAATAATAACTGATCATTCATTCACCAACCACCCTTGGTATCTAGGCAAATAGTTTAATAAAATTCACCCAGGGATCAGCCGTTTCTCTGTCTCAGGGCAGCTGTGGCAGTGACTGGGACTGTCCCTGCATGCCAACGACAAGTTAAGGGTTATCAGCCCTCATGTGCCAGAGCACAAGTGTGATCATCTGAACTGTGCCCCCTGCTATGATTTAGCACAACAGATACCCCCTGGGCTTTCACCTGCTTCCTTCTCCTGCAGCCTCACCAGCACTGCAGGGATGCCTCTGTGGAGCGAGATGCAGAGCATCAAGAAGCAGGGGCCTGGGACTGGGTCTTGTGGGGCAGCGCTGACAATAATCATTGCTCTTCTGCTTTACATGGCTACAGAGCCGCCACAAAGGACCTGGCCCGAAGCCCATGGAGACAAAGGAACGGCTCCTGGCAGCTCCAGGCCTGGTGGGTTTACAATGTTGACACCAACAGCGTTGATGTACACACCCTCCTCCGCACAGAAAAGGAAGGCCTGCCCAGTGGTTAGAGCACCAGTCTTTGCTTTGGGAGACCTGGGATCAGTTTCCTGCCCTGCTGTAGGCTGCCTGCTTAACCATAGGCAAGTCATTGCCCCGCTGTGTACCTCAGTTTCCCAGTCATGAAATGAGGATGATAACATGGCCCTGCCTCACAGGGGAGGATCAATCCAGTGAATGTCATGAGATGCTCAGATCCTACAGCTAGAGAGAACTACCTGAAGAGGGGCTGGAGAGAGAGAGGCTTTCTCCAAGGACACTGGGGTGAGGCCCAACTCTTGCAAAATCCGGCTATGGGCTCTTCAGTGCAGAGCAGAAGCAACCTCAGGTGTCATTGGTTCATCTACCAGTGAAAAGCTGCATTACCCCTGGCAGGGCTTAAACCTGTCACTCTAGGAAGTGGAGACATTGCCAAGCCCAGCTCTAGCTGGGAAGGCTGGGCAGCTATGCCAAGCACACTCAATCCCCTGGGGATAGGACTGGCAGGGCAGAAAGAGCTGGATCACTGTGTTTCCTGCTAGTTTAAGGTCTCCAACAATGCGAGGCCTCAGACGCTTAGGCAACCATCTTTGTCCTAGAGACCAGCACCTACAGAGGCTGCAAATACAGTAAGGACGTGTCTGAGCACAGCTCAGTGGCTGTCTATTGGTGAACACATCTGGCCACCAACCCGTTTGCCCTCACCTGCAGCTTCTGCACCTGTACATCAGAGCACATGGTTCAGCAGAGACCATCCAGCACCAGCTTCCAGCCTTGCTCCAGTGAGTCTGCCTCCAGCTACGCCTGCCACCTGCACCGTGCTTAGAGACCCAGGGAGAGGGTCGCAAGACAATTTCCAAATGCTTTGGACCTTCAGCCAGAGCAGGACGAGAAAAAGCAGGGCACTAGTTCCAGACCTCTGCTCCCCACTGGGAAGCCACTGCATGGGCTGAGTTCAGCACTCACCAAGCTAAGCAAATGCAGCAGCGTTCGCAGCAACGAATGCATGATGGTGCCCCAGTGAAACAAACAGCTGCTCCTGGGGAACTGGCAGGGTCCCAGCACCTGCCTGGATGGCTGCTCTGAGGGCTTGACACCCACCTAGGCAACTGAGATCACTTGGTGAGGCCTGGCCAGCATGGTCCTGCTACAGCACAGGTAACAGCTCCAGTTCTCCGTGTGGCCTTTCCATCCCCTCATATCCAAGTGCTCACCCACCCTGCAGCACTGCCTGATACCAGACGGGCTCGTTCCCATCATTCTCATTCCTCAGTGGCGCCGACCCTGCCATCATAGTGGGAACACTGACCCACCTGGCTAGTTGCTTTTGAGACTGTGTGAGCTATCAAAGGTTCCAAGGGCCCCGGGGGGGAGGCTACAGCTCTGTCTGATTAATGATTCATCTCTTGCTCTCGTCACTCCTGGCTGCCAATTAGCACACATCTCTGTCCCACTTTCAGTGGGCGCCTGTGCCAGATCTCTGCCTGTCATCAGGTCCTGCAGCTACAGGCAGGGTACAGGGAACTCCCCCCGCCCCAGCACATCTGTGGGTCAGCTGCCAGGCTATGGCCAGACTCCAACCCATGGTGCAGGAGGACCTCGGCTCCCAGTCCTGCCTGCCTTCCCCATGGAACGGGGCCGAACGGGAGGGTGCGGGAGCAGTGCTGGGGCAACCTGGACCCGTATGGCTGGGTGGCGGGAGCAGCACTGGGGTAGCCTGGGCCCGTACGACTGGATCGTGGAAGTGCATTCACTGTTGAATGCTGTCATGTTTCTCTTTGTAAATACTCTTCTGCTGGGAGCTGGCTGTCACCCTCCCAACGTTATCTCATTCTCACCGCCAAGATCCAAGAGCTGATTGGCCGTGACACACGGAGAGCTGCCCATAGCTTGTCGGCCTTCTCCCCGGAGCTTCCTGTAAGCTGATCTTCAACCTGAGCCAATGTGTCACCACTTCTCCAGTGCTGGCCTGAGGGGGCAGCCTCTCGGGACCTCAGCGAATTACACTAACGACTCTGTCGCTGTGTCACCACAACAGAGGAGCTATTCCTAGACCACAGACGCAGCTTTTATTAATAACCTTCTGCAGAAAAGCAACCTCCCACACCCCTTCCATCATGTTCTGGGTGCTTCTTTCTCCTTCTGTCCTGTTAATCTCATCCTTTCTCTCTTCCTCTCCTCTAGACAGAGGCAGGAGATGGGAGGAGAAGTCATACTCACGTAAAGGACAACAGCCTCCCAACTGCAGATGATCTAGTGACAATCTGGACAGCAAACAGCCACTGAGATCCACTAACCTTTGCAAAGTTGTCTCAGGTCTTTGGGAGTGGATGGTCTCCAGCAGCATCGAGTATTATTCCCAACCCCAGTCCAGTCCAGTAATGCTCACATACATCCCGAGTGAGAAAAGGAGTGCAGGTAAAACATCTCATTCGGTGTGGACCCAGGGGCAGATCTGGTTTAAGCAGGTGTGACCCACTAAAGTGAACGCAATCTGCTCGATCAGGGCTGAATCTAGCCCATGGAGTACACTACCAGTAAAGGAGAGCCAAAATCAAGTTCAGAAGAGGTAATGTGTCTGGAGGAGGGGACCTGGAGCGTGGTGGGAAAGCAGGCTGTGGGCCTGAGAGGATACGGCAGGGCAATGGGGGGATCGCACTCTGAGCAGGGTATGCTGAAGGTGGGGGCCACAGAGTGGTGCCAGACAGGCTATAATAGGCCAGTTGTACACAATGCGGTCTGGGAGGGAATGGGTACGGATGCAGCTTGATGGTGCTGAAGGAGTTGGATGAAGACACTTGGGCCTTGGTCAGGTGTGTGGGGCTAGATGGGGTGACAGCTGGGCTTATACGTTTATCCTAATTATGAGCTGAGCTCCACTGTAAAAAATGAGTGAAAGTTCATAAAATGTCACTATGACCTGTAACCACAAACACTGATGGGAAATGGTGCAAGGGCGGGAAAGACAGATGGGGTCCAAAATGGTCCCCTGCCATAACAAGGACTGCGTGAAGATCATGCCTGGTAAACAAGAAAAATGTGTAACCAGAAATCAATGAAGCAACACGGGGGTGTCAGAAACGAGGCCTAAGTGGTGGACAAAATAATGAGGGGGTGGATCACTCCACCCATCGCTCCCTGCAATTGAGACTTTGAGAGGGTAATTGCCTGACAGGAGCAAGCTGCACCATCCTGACGGCCACCTCCGCTGACTCCTAGGCTTTCATCATCGTGAGCCTGACGTGTCCTGACCAGCCCGGGCCACACAGAGCGACACAGAATACATCAAGTATCAGAGGGTAGCCGTGTTAGTCTGGATCTGTAAAAGCAGCAAAGAATCCTGTGGCACCTTATAGACTAACAGACGTTTTGGAGCATGAGCTTTCGTGGGTGAATACCCACTTCCTCAGATGCATGCATCTGAGGAAGTGGGTATTCACCCACGAAAGCTCATGCTCCAAAACGTCTGTTAGTCTATAAGGTGCCACAGGATTCTTTGCTACAGAATACATCGCCACCTCCGCCAGCTCCAGCTGAATCCCAAACCGCACGTGGGATGAGACTTTGTTTCTCACCATGAGCCCTTTTCCTTCCCTGCCTTATTTCTTCTTTCCTATCCCTCTCCTCCTTCCCTCTCTCTAATCAGTCTGGCTTAGCCGGCCATGACTGTACATTCTGCAATCACTGCTGTAAGCCTGTGACCAAGCTACATGGGACATGTGGGCCTCAAGCAGGGTGTGCAGGCCTTGGGCTGGGCGTGCGGGGCTGGATGGGGCGTGTGGGCCTCGGGCAGGGCATGGGAGCTGGATGGGGCGTGAGGGCTGCGGACATGGCATGGGGGGCTGGAAGGGATGTGTGGGCCTCATGCAGGGGCTGCGGGCCTGGATGGGGTGTGTGGGCCTGGATGGGGCGCGTGGGGCTGGATGGGGTGTGCGGGACTGGATGGGGCGTGTGGGCGCCAAATGGGGCACTCGAGCCTAAGGCAGGGTGTGCGGGGCTGGATGGAGCGTGTGGGCCTCGGGTAGGGCGTGCAGGGCTGGATGGGGCATGAGGGCCTCGGGCATGGCATGGGGGTCTGGAAGGGATGTGTGGGCCTCGAGCAGGGGCTGAGGGGCTGGATGGGTCGTGAGGGCCTCGGGCATGGCATGGGGGGCTGGAAGGGATGTGTGGGCCTCGGGCAGGGGCTGCGGGGCTGGATGGGGCGTGAGGGCCTCGGGCATGGCATGGGGGTCTGGAAGGGATGTGTGGGCCTCGAGCAGGAGCTGAGGGGCTGGATGGGGCGTGAGGGCCTCGGGCATGGCATGGGGGTCTGGAAGGGATGTGTGGGCCTCGAGCAGGGGCTGAGGGGCTGGATGGGGCGTGAGGGCCTCGGGCATGGCATGGGGGGCTGGAAGGGATGTGTGGGCCTCGGGCAGGGGCTGCGGGGCTGGATGGGGCGTGCGAGACTGGATGGGGCATGTGGGCCTCGGGCAGGGCGTGCGGAGCTGGATGGAGTGTGCGGGACTCGAGCAGAGCATGAGGGGCTGGATGTCATTTCTTGCACTCTCAGAGACAGGCTCTGCTCCCTGGCCTGTCTGAAGAAGCAATCCTTGGGTGCGCTGGTGCATTGGGAAGGCAGAAGGCGGGAGGGGAGGGATGGGGAAGTACAGCCCTTTCATACTACCACACGGGGAGCCTGAATCTTTAATGGGGTTTGGTAATGAACAGTAAATCACTGAGATAAACGAGCAGCCCACAAGCAGGGCTGAACTGTCAAAAGGAAAACAGCACTGCTTAGCGAGCGGGACTGTGCCCTGGGGGCAGCCTACAGCTGCCTCCCTCCTGGCTGCCCCTCTCAGCAGTGCACTGCCTGCTAGGCCCAAAGCCCTCCCATTTCCCTGGCCTCTGATTCCCTCAAGGGTCCTAGGCCCAACTCCCCTTAGAGAGAACTTCAGGGTGTGCCCCAACTCCCCCTGTGCCTCCCTCTCTGACGGGCTCTGAGCCCAGACGCCCCGAAGGCCTCAGAATTTGCAACCTTCTGCACTCTCAACCTGGGCTCACCACGAACCTGACTCCATGTTGTGCCTTGAGTCCTGGACCATCCCGAGTCTGGACCTCCACTGTTGCATGTGCTTAGCTAGCGAGGGCTGAGTTCCCCTCCCTGATGTGCCCTGAGCTGCCCACTGAACCCTCCCTGGGCCCGGCCCACACCCTGGTTCTGAACACCCTGACCCTGGCTCCAAATCCAGATCCCACTGAGCGAGCCCATCTCTAAGGGACAGATGCCAGAGGAGAAAGCAACCAAGTAGAGCGCCTGAGCCACCGCCAGCCCTGCGCCCTGGGTGGGGATGCTCCGAGGGGTTTCTGGTGATCCCTGACCATGCCCCACAACAGTCTCAGCCTGCTGGTGGGGAGCAGAGACCTGTGCTCCCTTGTCTGGGGCTAGCAGTGCGCTCCTAAATCCCTGGCACTGGGTGCAGTCCTGTTGCTGGCAGAGCTGACGGAACACAGTGTAACAAAGGCTGATGGCTTGACTGGAGCCCAAGGAATGGCTGCAGCAGACGCCGCTGGTTAATAGGGTACAGCAGGGACAGGGAGAGCCGCAAGCACGGCCCTTCAGTCCTGGGCTTCCCCCATGGAACTGAAACCCCTGCTCTGAGAGGGACAGCCCCTCCCCCTGCACACCCCTGCTGGGGGCTCCTATCTCCAGGTGGTAGCTAGTGGAGAACAGCGGCTGCTTTCACAGTCTCTCTGGCCCCATTACGTTTTGCTAATGCAGCTCCCACTCTAGCCTCCTGGGAGCTGGTTAGCGCATCCAGCCCAATTAGAGTCAGTGGAGCTAGTTGACCCCATATTGGAGGCTTATCCCCCAGGGGCTCTCAGCACGGTGATACAGAAATTGTCTGGGCCAGTGTGGACACTAAAGGTATCTAACCGGAAGTGGGCAAGGGTTATGGACTGTCGGGGCAGACGCATCTGTATGGTTGATGGAATTGGCCAACAAAAGCCTGGTGCCGGGTCGGCATTGCCCGAGGCTTCAAAACTCATGATCCGGGCCCACAAAAATCATGAGATGGGCTTAAAAACCATTTGAGCTTTAAACAGAAGAAGGTAGGGGTGGGGGATGCTCCTTAGTGGCATTCTGGCTTTGGTGCCATGGGGTGGTCACATTTTCAAGGGCTCACACTGGGGACTGAGATTCATATGCAGGCACCTGACTCTGGTAGCTAGGGCTTGAAGTCTCTCTCTAGCACGAGCAGAACTGGAACCGATGTCCCCTTTGACGCCTGTTGTGCTCATGGACGGGCTGGCGAACGATCTGCCATAGCCCCACTACTCACACTATTGCAGAAGAGGTTCAGCCCCGTGGGGGCTGGGGGAAGAGACAAGCACTGGATCCAAGGGGCCATTGGGGGAGGACACTGCAGGGCTCACAAGGGGTTGCTTTCGGAGTTGGGATTCTCAGAGGAGCTTAAGGAGTCAGATACCTGGATCCATTAGGTTCCTTTGACCATCCCAGCCTCAGGTGCCATGTCTGCCCCTTGAGCCAACGCCTTCAGGAAGCCACGGCAAGTGCTTCCCCCTGGAGCTGTTGCCCTCAAAGACTCCGCTCAGAGCTCTCAGCTGTCTCCCCGCCTCGTCACATGAGGACAGGGTCTGGCTGGGATTTCCTGCATCCTGGAGGCGACAGCCACCATGGCCCTTCCTGGGGTGCAGGACCCAGACACTGTGTTCCTTCCTCAACATCAGCCCGGCTCCCACGCAGCCACCAGCACCATTCTGTACTGAGCTCTCCCTCTCTGCTTCTGCTTCACACGAGGCTGCAGTTCTTTATTTCACCAGCCCAGCCCCCCCCCCAGCTCCCCTCCGCAAAGCCTGTGCTAGACATGAAAGCTGAGGAGGAGGCAACCAGATATTTACGGTGCTACTCATGAGGCACAGAACTGTTAAAAGGAGCTCCTCCAACACAGGCTGCATTTAGGCTACAAATGAGGGATCTGTCCCCGCTCTCATGAACCATGGGGTGAGGGGGAGGGATGAGCGCAGGCCCCATGGGATAAAGAAGAGAAAGACGCTCGGCTGCTTTGATTAGAGGCTGCAGAGCTGTGAAGAAAGATTTCTCAGCCTGCATTTCCCCGGCAAGAGAATTTGTATCTACAGATGTCAAACTGCCTGCTAGGAAAGGCATGTTCTGCCCCAGGGACTTCTGGGCCTTGCTGTGCCCCCTCATTTCCATGACCCCAAGCAGCTGAGGGCACCCCCTGCTGGTGCCATGGAGACACTGCCATTCCTGACAGGTGGGCCAAGGGATGACTTCTCCTCAAGCAGCTGAGGTGGTAACCCAGTGCACAGTGTGTATTACAGGCCCCCACTGTGCCTGATCCACAAGGATACAAGTCTGCAGCAGCCACTGTTGGGAGTCCTGGCTGGTCCACTCCAGCTCATGCTTTTAGCTCTGGAGGTCGCTGGTTCAAACCCTGCTGTTGGCCACCACGGCAGCCGTCTGATGTGTGGTTCTTCCCAACCCCAAGCCGCTGCGAGCATCCCCTGCTGGTACCAGAGACACGTTGTTATACCCTGGCCCCCATTCTGCATGGCTGCCTTGTCTATTTAGATTGTAAGCTTTTCAGGGTAGGGATCTTCTCCTACTCTGGGTTTGTGCAGCACCTAGCACAATGAGGCCACACTTTTGATTGGCCCTTAGGCCCTACCATAATAAACACGAATAATTAATCCCCACGCTCAGTCCTGGAGAAACGCTTTCCCCTTTGCCCAGATTCACGGCCACCCCATGAGAGCGCCCCCTGCTGCTAACATGGCTCCAGACCTCAGCGTTTCAGGTGGGAGGGTCCTCTCCCCCAGAGCACCCCCAACTGGCACAAGAGGGAAGTTTCTCATCCTCTAGCCACTGTTGCAGCCCCCTGTCCTGCTGTACTGGCAGAGCAACCCAAGCCAACAGAAAGAGTGCCACCTGCTAGCACCAATCTAACATACCCCATCACATGTCCCAGGCCAGGGGATAGAATGGCATTTGTCCCTCAGGTGCCTGGCTGCTGTTCCAAAAGCCAAGTGGCTCAGAAATGGAGCCTGCAGTCTGTGTGCCAGATGCCGCAGCCTGCCCAGTCGCAGGCTGTGTAAGGAGCTCTGGCAGAAAGAGCCAATTCTGACACCCTCTACCCAGAGCAGCCCGGTGCTTGGCAGAGGCAGAATGCCCCCAAATTGATTCCTGATGTCTGTTCTGCCTGCGTTTTAAAGGGAGGACAAAAGGAAGCAAAGAGACAGCAGAAAGAAGAGAAAAACCCAAGCCCGTCTGTGACATTGAGTCACGGCTCAGATTATGGTACCAAATGGAGACAATGGCTCCCGTCTGTTCCCCTACTGCTGCTGGCAGCTGCTGCGCCGCCTCCCCTCCCTGCCATTGTCACACGGGCCATGGTGACATTTGAAAAGAGACACATACTAAAAAAAAAGTCAAGAAGATTGGGGGAGAGGTTTTTTAAAAGAGGCTTCCAGGTGGAAGCACTGCCTCCCCTGATCCAACAGGACGTGCGCTGTCCTCAGGAAACCTGTGCAGGGAGCATGCACTGACAGCACCACAGGGGACTGACTAGGAAGGAAAGCAAAGAAGATCAGTCTAGGGGGAAGTTCCAGGAGGAACACAGCTGAGAGCTCCAGGAGCTGTGCCCAGAGCTCTCTGCGACCCTAGGGGGCAGTGCTGCATGGCTCACATCCACACCATCTTGTGCCATGGGGACCCCGTCTTATAGGTGGGGGGACAGGCACAGATGTTGAGGTAGCCGGTGGGGAAGTTTGCGATGAAACTTTTTGCATCGGAAAACACCCATTTGTCCAAACCCAAACTTGTCACAGAAATGGCCATATCTGATGATGCTTTCATTGGGAAGGGTTCTCAGGCCCAGGATGGAATTACTGGTCAACACACACACACGCAGTCACACATACACACACACAGAACCCCAGAACACTCACTAGGCCAGAGTCCGGCCACTCAGCAGGGAAGTGGGAGTCCTATTTTCTCCTGCTCTGCCTGATTCAAAGGTGTCCCATGTCCCAGCTGCGTGCCCGAATGCCAGGCTCTTGGCTATTCTGGGTCTGTCTCTCTTGTTTTTTCCATGAAAAATTTGGAAAGTTCCCTGGTTTCACCCTGAGGGAGAATGAAGCCCTGACATTTTTCACAAACTGGAATTCCTGTTTTCCTGCCAGCCCTAAGGTGGAGGGATGTACTCGAGCCGTGAGTCTCAGAGCTGGGAGCCTGTAGCAGGGTGAACACCCACTCCAGCCCTGAAGAGGTTGGAAAAGCCTTGCAGAGGACTGACTGGGGCTGCAGAAGGGAGCAAAACCCCAGCTGACTGGGGGAAGTGGCTGCAGCTGGGGTCATGCCCCAAACAGACTGACCAGGCCTTATAAGAAGGCCAGGGCAGACAGAAACTGAGCTGTCTCACTCTGACTGGAGGGAGAGACAGGCCTGGCTGCTGGGGAACTCACCTGGGGACCTAGAGTGAGGCAGGGCTGGGGAAAGGCCTTAGAGGCTGGGAAGCCCTAGGTCAGCAACTCCACAGGCTGCAGGGCCTGGTCCTAGACCCACATAGGTATTGGGGTTGCAGAGAGGCAGCCTGAGGGTGGGTAAAGGCAGCCAGTCCAAACCTCTTGTTGCCTGTGATGATTGGCTGATAGACTGCAGTCTGCTCCAGGGTGCAGGGGCTAGACAGTGACCAGCAGTAGCCATGACTGAGGTGACAAAGGGATAGGGGGTGGGGGTTCCCCTGGGTGGGGAAATCCAGAGGGGCAGCATCCAAGGCAAGGGCACTGGGGTCCAGGAGGGACATGGGGGCCAATGACAGGCGGGACACCTGGCCTGGAGATGGTGCTCTGATGACTGGTGAGCTAATTCCTGAGATGACCAGCAGGAGGTGCTGCCAGGTGAGTCTGCACCTGATTACAGGGTGCCAGCCAGCCAGCATCATGGCAGCAATGACCGGCCTCTGGCTGACCAGCTGCAATCCGCGGGATCTTTAGAGAAGGAGTCGGTGTTTTCCCAGCAATGAGAGAATTGCACCTGGCCCCTGCCCTGTCATCCCATTGGGGCAATGGGGAGCATGCAAAAGACATACTCATCCTGAGGTTTAGCCAGCTCGCTTCCTGATGAGGCAATCTAGGGGGATAGGATCAGCCCCTTGGGCCTGAAGCTGCGGGAAGCCCATTCTCAGGCACCCAGAACAATAGAGACCAGCTTTTTGGGTCTGGCCTGGGGGAGACCCATTCCTCAGGGCCCAGGACAGATAGAGACAAGCTCCCTGGGTCTGAAGCTGGTGGAGACTGGTCCTTAGCCACCTGTTACGATAGGCCTCCAAGAACCAGTTTCTGATAGCTCCAGGCATGGGGAGCTGGTCTTCTACTGTGCCAAGTCTGGAGGAACAGGTCTTCTGCTTTTCTGAGCTGGTCTCCTGTTGTTCTGGGTCTCTGACGCACAGGAGATGTGTTCCTCAGGACCCAGAGTAGCAGCAGGCCAGCTCTGTAGGCCCAAAGAAACAGGAAAGCAGTTCCATGGGACCCAGCTGTCACGGAGTCACCGGGCGATGCTCTGGAACTGCTCCCCACCAAGCCAGTCAGGACTTTGGGGAGCCTCCTCTCCCTTGGAGCAGACTTGTTCAGGGCAAGAAGCTCACACGGCTTCACCTCCTGGGTCTCTCCTTGGAGCATTCAGCATCCTCTGCCCCTCCATGCACTTCCCACAGCGAGCCCGCCTCAGTGGGGTCCTGGGGAAGCCACAGGGTCCTGCACCCCCACTTCGCAGTCAGACATGACTCTCAGCCAGCCAGTAAAACAGAGGTTTATTCGATGACAGGAACAGGGTCTAAAACAGAGCTTGTAGGTACAGCGAACCGGACCCCTTGGCCGGGTCCATTCTGGGGGGCAGTGAGCCAGACCCCCTACATCTGCACTTCACTCCTCGTCCCCAGCCAGCTCCAGACTAACAATCCCTCCAGCCCCAACTCCTCTGCTCTGTTCCTTTCCCAGGCCAGGAGGTCACCTGATCTCTTTGTCTCCAACACCTTCAGCTGGCACCTTTGCAGAGGAGGGGCCCAGGCCATCAGTTGCTAGGAGACAGAGTGTCAGGCATTTAGGTGCACTGGCCCTTTGCTCTGCCAGATACTTAAGAACTGCCATGGGGACACTGAGGCACCAACACAGTATTCAGAGAAAACATTAAGAACATTCCTAGTTCATCACACCAGCACAGACAGAGACCAGCTCCCTACCACACAGGGAGCAGTACCTGGAGGCCTAGAACAGAGGGAGATTGACTGCTAATGACCCTGAAAGGAAGATGATACACTGACGAAGACCCAGGACTAGGGAGCAGATCTTTGTTCTAGGCTTGTCTCTGCCACTGAGTCATTGTGTGGTCATGAGCGAGTCACTCCTACACTCTATGCCTTAGTTTCCACATGCAGGGACACTCCTTGAGCGCAGTGGGATTCAGCCCATCTCCCTTTGTCAGTGTCTGCTGAGTGTGGTGACATCCCAGCACTGCAGAGCACTGGGACCTCAGTCGGGTCAATTTGGCATCCCTCTCTGGGTTGGTATGTTTCAGATGAAAATCCAACATGATCCAGTGAGGGAGGGACCAGAAAATGGGTGGGCATCTCTCTCTCTGCTTCACAATGCTCAACAGTCTTTGCCAGGATGGCGCCCTAGCCTCACATCCGGCCTTATAATCTAGTATTCTTCCCTTGTATTTTATTTGGCAAACGTGATTTATTTTTTTAACAAAATCGAAGAGCCTTCCCCAAGCCCAGCGGCGCAGCACTGCTGGCAGGGAGCATCTATCTTTCTGGGACAAGGCAGCATCGGTGCTGGTGCTGGCTGGAGCACGTGCTCTTCATCCCAACTGCCCCATGATAAAGAGGCTTTGCTTTCGTGCATGTCGGCCGGGCTCTAGGAAGCGGAAGCTCAGGGGCTCGTCTTTCATTACCAATCTTTTAATCTCCCTCGGTAGATCCATATTCCAAGGCTCTGCTTTTTAATTCGTATGTCCAGAGAACTATATTAGGCCTTGCAGATAATCCCCCCTCCCTTTTCAAGTCAGGGTGACGGATATCGGTGGCTAATCTGCCTGGCTGCTTTTCACTCCACTCTCTCAACCGCGCAGTCCCATAATTCATCTCCACATCACTAACTCCTCAATGGACAGGAAAACGACCACCTTGGAGAACTTGGCATAAATCAGAAGCCAAAATACGCTGCATATCATTGGGGGGGGGGGAAGGAGAGGATTTTAATGGCACTAACGAGAGGCTGTCAATGAAACTGTCAGCCCCGTCAAGCTGGAGGAGAAGAGCTGGAAGAGCACAGTAATCGCTAATAGAAAAGCAGGGCTGAGACTTGATGCAGGCAAGAGAGGTCAGTGCGGCGCAAGCCAAAAGAGCAGGCGTTTGCTGGTGCTTCTGGCTGGAATCAGTGGGTGCTTTTTATGGCCGCAGACAATCCCACAAGTCAGATGCAGGGCCTAATGGAAATCAAAACCCACCACAAAGCTAACCACCCCCTGGGATAAAGGAGGGTGGAGAGTAGGGTACGCAGCCATGTGTTCCCCTCGCCTGCCAGTGTGTGGGGTGTGCGCACAGCACCGACAAGTAGAAGATGTAATTGTCTGTAGGGGTGAGGGATAAGCTGTCAGAGAAGACAGGGAGGCAGGGCAGTGAAGAGAAACAAAGAATTTATTAACCCTGTAGCTGCCGTGGCGACACGGTTTGGGTTGGGAGATGCAGCTGGACAGAAGTTTTCTTTTTCAAAGCAGCAGTGGGACACTATGGACACCCCCCACCCCCGTGCACCAGGTAGGCTATTGGGCTCTTTAGGAGAGTGACGCACAAGGTCTGTGCCCCTCCTAGCCATCCTTCTCACCAGCACGTGCCAGGGAAAGAGCAAAAAGGGAAAACGCCTCGATTGCATCAGTAATAACGAGTCTTTGTGTAAAACACACTTAGCAACTGTTGCCTAGAAGGGAATTGGGAGCAGCCCTTAATTTCAAACATTTATAACCTGAAACCAGATAAGCTGCTGAGAGGGATGTTCAGCAAACTCAACCTGTCAGCACAGCCAATGAGAACAGCCCCCAAGGGGCTGGGGAAGAAAGCGGCCTCTCTCCATGGTGCTGATCTGAGGTTATGTCCCTCTGGGGCCCCGTACAATGGAGCTGAGCTCTGGGCCAAGGAGAAGCCAGCAGGCTCTGAGCTCTAGTCACTGCTCGGACTCAGAGCACACGTGGAGCATGCATGAGGCTGGCTGCTGAGCGGGAAGTGATTTTGGAGCGGGATGCCGAAGCTGAGGATTAGGCGAGTTGAGTGATTCCATTCACTGCAGCACTGGGCATAGCAACGTGCTGCTCATTTGATCAATAGATCATAAAGTCCAAGGCCAGAAGGGGCCATTGTGAACATATAATCTGACCTCCTGTATAGCACAGGCGAGAGACTTGCCCCCACATCATTCCTAGAGCAGAGCTGTTGGAAAAACATCCAGTGTTGACTGAAACATTGCCAGTGAGGGAGAATCCACCTGACCCTTGGGCAACTGTTCCAATGGTTAATTACTCTCATCCTATTTCAGGTCTGAATTTGTCATTGTCCCTGCCCTGTTGCCCAGCCGCATCAGCGCTGTGTGGTGGTTGGATCCGCACTCGTGTCAGAAAATTCAACGCCACAGTGGCCTCCTTCCACTACATGACTGCACGATGTATGTCAGCTAATACAGAGAGGAAAATCCCTACAGTAGCACCTAGAGGTCCCCTCTGAGATCAGGGACCTGGAGTGAGAAACAGTCCCCATGCCAAAGAGCTAACAATCCAAAGAGTGGGAAACAGAGGCAAAGGGACTTGCCTCAGGTCAAAGGAAGAGGTGGGAACAGAACCTAGCTCTCCTAGGTCTCATTCCAGTGCTCTACCCACTAGATCATGGGGCAGCTGCACCAAAGAGCAGACCATGGTCCAGCTGATATACCTAGCCCCACTGGGAAGCAGCGCAGAATCCAAGACAGCAGGTCCTGTCCATAAAATTATACTGCATGGTTGGGAACTCCCTACCCTATTAATCCCTCCTTCAGACACCCTCTCCCAGGTAGCCTGATAGAGTTCATCCATGAGCTGGAGAAGTAGTTATGTCTGTACTAAGGGTAGTGCCTAGATGCCTCAATGGAGATCAGGCTCCCCATTGTGCTTGGTGCTGTACAAACACATAGTGAGGGACAGTCCTTGCCCTAAGGCAGATCAGGGCCCTGTTGCACCGAACACTGCAGAGACATACAGTGAGACAAGCGCTGCCCCAGCTGAGATCAGGGCCCCATTGTGCCAGGCGCTGCCCAGACACACACAGAGAGACAGGCCCTGCCCCGGCTGAGATCAGGGCCCTGTTGTGCCAGGAGCTGCACAGACACACAGTGAATGACAGCCCCTTCCCTTCAGCTTCTACCATCTGAATAGACAAGACACGGTGGGTGGGGGGAAGGATTATCATCCCCCTGGTGCAGATGGGGAAATGCGGTCTTGTTGACATGGGAAAGTTGCACTTTAAAGTGATTTGTAATCAGGTCCAGGTAGGCTGGTGGAGATGCTTTATTTCAGTTTCAAGGTGTCCTATTGTGATTTAGCTTAAACCTGTCCCCAGTTGATTTCATCTAAAGTGAATAGAGCCACTTGAAGTGGACTCAGCACAGCCACACCGGGATCTGTGTTGGTTTCACTAAATGGGAATCTGAGCCCAGCCTGCCTCCATCGCAGCCCAGGGCTCAAGCAAGAACCCATCCTGCCCCTCAGTTGTGATTTATGCAACCAGAAGATTTTGACAAATTCAAACCATTACCCCCACCCCCCACCTCCCAAAGCAACTTGCCTGACTCCATATTCAATCTGTTCTCTGGCCACCCACTGAATTTTGTAGCTGGTGTGCATTGTCTGATCTTTCTTTGTCTACTTCGATTGACAGCTCCTTGGAGCAAAGACCATGTGACCATGTCATTCTGGGCACCCTTGAAGCTAAACAAATACATCAAATAACAGCAATAGAACTCAGTTTCTATAGCATCTGTCCTTCCCCCTTCCACAGGGCTCAGCCTGCCATACAAATACAATACAATAAATCCAGCCCCAGGCACAAAACAAAAGGAGACTGGCTCCAAGGCGAAGAGTGGCCATTGTGTAGGAGGGAGATGAGAAATACAGTCACCAGTGCATTTAAAAAGGTAGAATGGTTGTGTGCCACATTTCTCAGCTCAGGGTTAATCAGAGAGTCACAGAGACACAGGGCTGGAAGGGACCTGAAGACAGTTGTGGGATGATGGGATGAATGACCCTGAGGCAAGAAAGAGGAAGTAAAGTTGCTCTGGGAAACTAGTGTGGGACTCTGCTCTGAAACGTGACTGTCAGCAGGGCTCCTTTGTGCTCTGCAGATGCGCACCCTGTCTGGATTCAGGGTCAGGGCTGATAATACGTCCTTACCTGCTTTGCTAGCCCAGCTGAGCCCGTGCAGCCAAGGGAGAGGTAACTGGAGTCTATTATGCCTTGTGCAGAACTGATAACGAAGGCCCCGATTCTGCAGTGAACTTGGCGGGGATGGATCCCTGCAGCTGCATGGAGACCCACCGAATTCAAAGGGGCACCACGTGGGTGCAGGGCTCTGTCCGCATGGAGCTCACTGCAGGACCAGCCTAATTCCCAGTCACTTACCCCTGAGTAAGTCCCTCGATGACAATGCACTGATGATAACTAAGTGCACTGGAGCTAGAAAGCACTGAGACACAGGGAGCCCGTGAGTCACTCTTCAGATCAGAACCAGAACCTAGCTAATCCCAGCCTCACCATATGCCACACCTACTCTCTGGGGACCAAATCCTGCCCTCACCCACACCCACGTGGATCAGGAGGTGTCCCACGGACTTCAGCAGAGTGTTTCCTCATTTACACCAGTGTAAGGGAGGGCAGAATTTATGTCTGGGCACGTCTCTTTACTGACACAAAGGAGCTTTTGTTACCTGACCTGCAGCCCACTGACAGCACTGGAGAGACTCCCATTGAGTTCAGTCAGTGCTAGATTAGTCCCTTTGGCGCTGAACCTGCAAACCTTTCTGCATATGCCATGGAAATCATCCCACTCTCTTCATGCTAAAGCATGCAGGACCGAGGGCCTCGGCTTGCAGTCGGCAGGGTCACGGAACAGCAAGCTGCAATCTGTTTTGCATTTGCCCAGCATCAAAGCATCAGGCATTTGTCTGCGAAGTTCTGACTGCAGAGTCCTTCCGACTGATGTAAAAAACACAAAGATGCTCAGATGCCGGGCTGAGCTCTGCAGCGCTGGCAGGCAGAAAAAATCATCTTTTGACTCATCAATCGAGCGCACTCAATGCAGAATCCCCCAGAGATTAAAAATATACAGGGACTGAATGTCATTTCAAGAGAGCCAACAGGCCAGATCCTTAGCCAGGGGAGATCAGCACCGAAGCCACGGGCTGTTTACACCAGCCAGTGATCTGGTCTCCATTTCCTCCCTTGAACTCCATCCCTCCATCCCTCCGTCTTCTGCAATGGCAATCACAGCTTTGTTCAATGCAACGTCACTTGCTTGTATCAATTCGACCTGCTTTATATTTCAAGAGCAAGAGTGGGAGGAAAGATCCTGCATCTAGAGCAAGATCCTGACCCCAACATGAAAAGGGACTTGCAGAGACTAGAATGTCCCCTCCTTAAAAAGTCAGGCTGGGTATTTCTTCCAACTTTTCCACACAAAACATAACAATGTCACCTCTGGGTTGAAAAGGAAGAGGAGAGAAGTCGGGACGGAGAGGTAAAGGGTTTGGAAAGTTGTCAGCTTGCTTCTGAGCCTTTCTCCGTAGCAAAGAGCTGGATCAGCCAACAGCCATAACAATAAACTAATAATAAACGAGCACTACAAACCCAACTCAGCTAAGGAACAAAGGGGATGTTGAGCCCTGTGCATGGGGGTTTAAGCAGGATTTAAGTGATGTCTAGCCCTTGCATGGGCCAGTTTCATCCTAAGTGCATTCTGGCAAGAGAAAAAAATAAATAAAAGGCAAGATCTGTTGACTGCAGAAAGGGATCCAAGCAGCAAAGCTCAAATGAAGGACTGTCTCTGCTTAGGAAGAAGCTGTTCCAAGAAGAAATCAAGCCAAGATCCTTTGCATCCAAAATCTCATGGGCTACCCACCAAAGTGAAGGAGTCTTGGCTTTTTCTATCAATCAACTGCCCTCCCTGAGGTTTTTGGTGACACACTGCCATAGGTCACTCCTAGGTCCCCAACCACAACATACTGATCACTCCCAGCCTGCTAACATCAGGCAGGCGCAGCACTGTGCTTTCAGGCAAGCATTATTGGCTCTTCTCTTGCATCAGGCACCACTGGTCTGCGGGCTTGCCGAGCAAGAGCCTTGCCTTCTGTGCCACCACACCACAAGATCAGACAAGGGAACCATCGTTAATACCCCACCACCAGAGGCTACACCCGCCTACTCAGTGGGATCAGGTGACTAGGAGCAGACTGCTGATTGGACACCACTTAGTGTAACACTTCCAGTTCCTGCCTCACCCCTTGTATGAACAACTAGGCTTTTAGGCCTGTTGCCATGCAGACTCATGGAGAACAAGCTCCTGCTACCCAAGCCAGTCTTCCGACTTGCCCGGACCCCGTTGTGCCAAGCCTGTTCCTGCCTGCTGCCTACACTGACCCTGCACCTTGCCTATCCACCTATTGCCATCCTCTGGCGGACTGAGATCCATGCTGCTGAACTTGTCTACACCCTGGACTATGAAAGCTGGCTTGCCCTTCAGACAACTACCCCTTCCTGATCTCCTGTCAAAGCCCAGCTGCTTCCCAACCATGCGCATCGACAACGCCCACCAACTCCCTGACCTCAGCCCTGGTCTCATACCCTATGGGCCTGATTGCTCCTAGCAGGCTGCGACAACCTGGGACTTTCTGTGAGTCCTGCGATTGATTCATGCCAAGATCTTTGGCATAACTATTTGTGTTACAGGGCCCCCAGAGGCTCCCAACCGAGAGCAGGGCCCCATGAGGCAACAGCGCCTGGCACAAAAGGGTTTACAATCTAATGAGACAAGCATTATCCCTGTTTTACACCTGGGGAACTGAGGTCCAGAGAGATGAAGCAACATGCCTAGGGTGACCCAGGTAGTCAGTGGTAGAGCAGGGCATTAACTCAGATCTCCTGACTCCCAGTGCAGTGCCTTCCCTACAAGCCATACCATAAACTTTCATGTGGCACCAGTGTTGTGGAGGTGACACATTAAGGAGAGTTACTGGTTGCAATAAAAAGTGCTAGAGAGGAGCTTGCTTGGGAGTCAAAGGTTCAAGCTCCTCAGCATGGATACAGATTGGCAATGCAATTCCTTTTCCAAGCCTTAAAGTCTGCCACAGACAAGTCACTGCTGTCTCCTGGTTATCTCATGAGACCAGAGCAGCCTGGCAAGTCCGACATGCCTGTGGCAAGAGTTAATAGGGCTGTGGAGTGGAATTTTGCAGGTGACTTTTTTGTGCTGCTCACAGTTCAAGCGACCCATGAATCACAGGAGCTGGGCTGATGTCACGGGACAGAGCAGCTGGGTCTGACCCTGCATGCTTGGTTTGAGGGAGTGGAGTGCTCCCTTTCCCTGGAGAGTTCCCAATGCAAAGGACAAACCAACCAACCACAGAGTTAATTGGGAATCCAGCTCATGATTTTTATAGCAGTCTCATAATTTGGGCTGGCTGCATCTGCCTCCTCCAGTGACAGGGTAGGTCCTAGGAGTCCCAAACAAGATCAGGGCCCTTCTGCGCTAGGTGATGTACAGACACACAGTGAGCATCTGATCTCAACAGACAAGAGAGACAAAGGGTGGGGCTGAAGGGAAAGATCACAATGCCCCTTTCACAGGCAGGATCAGAGGCACACATGGATTCAAGCTAAACCATGAGCCCTGCAGTAACCACTTTCTCCCCTTGGTGGGCTTCTGGCAGCGCTGAGCCTGCTTAAGGGCTAGTGGGGCAGAACAGGCACCACAGGACAACTACTCTCCTTCCCACTCAGGTGGGCAGGGAGGGGAGTGGGTGGAACCACCCTCACCCAACCCACTAACCAGGACAGAGAGAAATCAGCTGAGGCAGCAGAGGGTCTAGCACACGTCCACGTTGGAGCAAGGGGATACAAGGCCCAGACTGTAGCTCAGTCTGTTGGATTCTTGCCCTGCCCCTTCATTGGTCTAAACAGCCCAGTTACAGGCCAGCCCTCAGGGAGCAGCCCCAGCGTTTCTGGACTCAGCATTGGCCACACTGTTACCCTAAGGGCTGGCTCGTAGGTGTGTGCATGGGCTGGTCCATTTTCCTGCCAGTTTTGCAAGGCTGGACTAGAATTGCGACCTCAAATGCAACCTCGGCAGCTGTTCAGAGCGTCGCACTTGGGCTAGCGCTTAACCAGCAAGAGGGACAGCAAATGTGCATTATGAAAACGCTCAGGACTCAATTTGAAAACCAAATGTCTTCATGCGAGGAGGCAAAGCACGTCCCGGCTGACAGCCACGCTGCACTTGACGTCTGAAATCCAAACCGCCCAAGCACAGAAAAGATTCTGGGTGATTATTTGGAAGGGTTGAGAAGGACTTGTTTTCTGCACGCTGCTAACTCAGAGCTGTCTGAACAGATTTCCTTGAAATCTGCCAGAATCACTGATCTCCAGGCTCAGACCAAGCGTGACACATTTCAGCTACAAGATAATTTGAGGAGAACCTTATAAAACCCTGCTCCACAGACCCTTCCTCATGTAAGTAATCCTTGCTCGTGTGTGGAGCCACACTGAAGTCAATGGGCCTTCTTGTAATAGCTGCTAGTCTGAGCTAGATTTGCAGGACCATGCTTCAGAAATGGACCATACGCTGGTCCAGTGCCTAGGACAGTGGGGCCCCAGATGGCTAAGATCTGCAGAGAGTACCTCACTGTAAATGATACCACCACCAGGAGAGGTCCCCTGTGCACGCATCCACCCACATGCCCCTGCAGCCCCCCACACCCCTGCACTCCCCCAGCCACCCACACGCCCCTGCAGCCCAAACTGAAACTTGAACAAACTGTGACCACAACTTTTGCACCAAAACATCACAACTTTCTTACAGCCTTCCGGAGAGCCGCTCAGGACCTGACATCAGCGGAAAGGCTCCTATTGACCCCAGGGAACAGGATAACTCCCCCATGGGTTAGCAAGCAGGCCAGCGCTGCACGCCTGCAGCATCCCCCTAAACCCTGTGGGCCATCCAGCTCCATTCTCCTCCTCTCACCCCGGCCCCAGTTCACAAACCCTAGGCTACCAGCTCCCCAGCACGGGAACTGACCTGGGACAAGAGGCAGGAGTGACACAAAGACCACCTCCCTGCCCTTCCCTACTTCCCCCCAGTTACCCTCACCTGTCCAAACCCAACTCCCTGCCTCACTTTGACTGCAAGCTCTTCTGGGCAGGGACCTCCCTGAATTATTTGTCTATAAAGTGCCCCCAGCACTGTGGCCACGGTTAAATAACATCACTGCCCAGGAGAGCTCTCCATGGTTCTGAGGGCTGTTCAGTCTGCATGGCTCAGCGGGGGCCTGATCCTAAGCTCACTGAAGTCAAAGTGAGTCTTTCCACTGACTTTAATGATGGCTCAAGGCCTTGGCCCTGATCATGGTACTGAAATAAATGAAGTCCAGTCCCTGGATGGCTGGAGGGACAGTTACTGGCCAGTGGGGGAAGAATGACAGTGCCTGGCATTACCATTCCACACCGTAAACCTTTCCTACTCTGATTAGTACTTTACAAGGGAGGGATCCTTATGCCCATTTTATGAAGAGGGAAACTGAGGCACACAGCAGCAAAGTAGGTCAGCAGTGGATGTGCCTCAGCTGATGGAATTATCCCCTACCCCTCAGAACAAAGAGTGAACCAATCTAGCTGCTCGTCAGCTGCGTACAGAGCAAGGCTGGCCTCACAGACGAGGCATTAGGGATCAGAAGCTGTGGGTTCAGGTCTTCACAAGTCACTTCTTGTCTCTGTTCTCCATCTGTAAACAGGGAATAATTATGTTTCCTTTGGCCCTATTTAGTCTATTAGTCTCAGATCCTCAAAGGTATCTACTGCCTAACTCCCTGTGAGGATTTGGGCCTGAATTCTTGTGGGCAGGGGCTGAGTCTCAGTGTGTGTCCATACAGTGCCTAGCACAACGGGACGTGATCTCAGGTGAGGTGCCACCAGCTCTTCCCATTGAGCGAGGGGCCACTCCTTCCCCTAGGCTGGAGACTGGAGAACTTGGAGCAGCAGCACCCATGTATTCCCAGCCTGTCGGAAGTCAGCCAGGGTAGTGATGCACGCATTGCCCGGGCAGTGAGAGCACTGACACTGGTTTCCTGATGAATGGGCAAAACAGAGCACAGGTGAGGTAGGGCTGGGAGAGGGAAAGATGGCTCCGTAACACTTTACAGGTGACACTCAGGCAACAGACCCCAGAGGCGAAAGCACCGTGACTTACATCCTAAGTGCTAAGTTATGATGCAAAGCAGCAAATTAATTCCTCTCCCACCCCCCTCCTCAGCCAGCTGCAGCCAACAGCACACAAAGCATGGCTGGGACAGGGCCGCCGTGCTGAGGACACAGATTGGAATGAAGAGTTGCAGCACCCCTGAAATCAAGCTGTCAGGCAGAAAGAGTTATGTCAAGCCGTTTCGGAAAGCAGATCCTTCACTCGTCGGTGATGTGTTTAACAGTTCGGGCGGGGGGGATTAGCTTGGCATGATGGAACAGATTATTGCTGTTCTCGGCTTGTTAATTTCATGGCTCTTATACCCTAGTGACTAAGGAAGGGAATGTGTTCATCTTCTCTCTCTCTCTCTCCCTCTCACACATACACACACACCCCTTAACATCTCCCCCACATTAACTCCCTCTTCCTTCCCACATTCATTCATACTAACACAAGGCCTGCGCCCACACCCTATCGCTCACACTCTCACACTGGGAAACACAAACATTCCCTCTATGCCACACTTTTCAAATCAGTCTCTGACACCCCTGCCTTCGGCACAATGCACACGGCCGTGCTGATAAGGGGAGCATGGGCCCGGCCCCGCATGCTGGAGGGAGAAGGTACATGGCAGGTACATGGGGAGTGTTACTGGGGTGGGCAGAGTCATGTTTCTCCGTGGGCAGTATCCCTGGTGGGGGGGGCACAATAGGCTTGCTCCTGGACAGTATGGGGGGCACGTATGGTGACACCCCTGCAGCTCAGTATCACATTGGTGTGTGCTGAGTTCCCCTCTCCACGTCAGGGCTCCTGCTCTCCCTGCCCAAGGAACCTGCTTCTGATCTTCTCCCAGCTCTGCTGTGTCACATCCCTTATCAGCCCGATTCGTTCCTGACTGAGAACTGAAGGGTACTTGGCCCAGACGCATCGCCTGTCTCTGATCCCGAAGCCCAGTGTTGCCTGGGAGATGGGCTGACCCTGCACTTGTTACCTTGGGGCCTCGAGCCCCAGCACATGTGACAGGGAAGGGGAGCTGCAGCTGGAGTCCCCTCCCAGCTAGTACTGGGATGATGGTGGCCTACTGTGGGCAGGGCCTTCTCCCCCGCAGGCTGCTTGGTGTTCCGCTAGCATTCACCATTAGCATCAGGAATGTGTGCCTCCCCCTCCAACTCCGCAGGAGCAGCAGGCTGCTCACTGGTCCTGCTAACTGGTCCCAACCCAACCTTGCCCCCTGACCACACTGGCAACTCCAGACGGGGTTAAGGAGGCTGTGGCAGGATGCTCATTAGCAGAGAAATGAAATCAGGCACAAAGAACACAAAGGTTCTAAAGCAAGGACCTTGCCCAGGGCTGCCCAGGACTGGGATGGGGCCAAGGGGTCATCAGAGCCAAGTGTGGGGGGAAGGTCACTGTCTGTGATGGAGGGGGAGGGGACCTGGGTTCTGTCCACCCCAATGCAGGACCCGCTCTTTCCAGGGCTGAATTCCCACAGGAGCAGGAGCAGGCCAACCTCTTTCTGCACATGAAGACCCTACCCGATCCAGGCAGAACACCACTCCCAGGGAGCAATACAGGAAGGGAAGATTGAAAGCCCTGACTTAAGCGTTCCATTGGTGGACTTTAGCCTCTCACTAACATCCCTACTTAGCACTTTACAGGCACCAGCCAAGGCAAGCACGAAGCAGGTGGGTGTCGTTGCCCTCAGGTGGGTGCAATTAGAGCTGCTCATATTCATGTCATAGACTCTAGACTGCTGTCATCCAACAGGGATTCTCCTCCAACTTGTGTGGTTAAGAGCTGGATGGGCAGGGTTCTCCCCGTACGGTGCTCTCAGTGGGTTTGGTACGTGCTGCAGTGACCGCTGTAAAGTCCACAATGTCTATGGGCATGCTAAAGCATTACCACTCCCTTTCCCAGATGGGGAAACTGAGACACTGAGTGAGGACGTGGCTCAGGCCCAAGGCCACGCTGGGATAGCGGCAGGGAATGGAACCCAGGAGTGCCTTTTTCCTGTGCTGTAGTCCAGCCGCTAGCTCCCACCTCCCTTGGACAGCTGAGGGCCCTCAGACCACCCCCTCACCCCCAGAGGACGATTGTTTGGCAGGGCAAGTCAACAGAGTAGCCCAGTTTCAGGCATTTCCCTGGCCCTCATTACCCTGGTCGCTTAGCGCCTCACAGACAGTAAGGCCATGTCAGTGGGGAAGGGCAGGGCTAGTACCCCCACTGAGGAACAGAGCAGTGCAGCAGCTTGCACAGGGAGTCTGTGGCTGAGCTGGGAATTGAATCTAGGTTTCCCAAATGCCAGCCAACTGCCTTATCCACTAGGCCATCCTGCCACCTAACCCTTGGGCCCCAATCTGGGCACATCTTGACCCCAGGCTGAGCCCAGCAGCTCTGCCCAGAGCCCAGCCCTGTTCAGCGCTGTCCTAGTTTCACACGTTCATCACACTCGACAGAGTGAAATTTCAGCTGCAGCTTTCAAGCTGGTTCTAAATGAATTTTTCCAGACAATTAGCACTTGTTAATTAGGCAGGGAGGCTGCTGGTGCCCTGCCCACGGGGCTGACCCCCAGTGGAACCCAGGAGAGATGTCCTGGTCTGTGGGGGAGGGGAGAAGCTGCGTAGGGAATGGAGAAAGGAGCAGCAGCACTGAGAGGCAGAATAAAAGTACATGGGGGAGAGGAGGGGACGGAGGACAAAGGAGTCCGTGGGGCAGGCAGCAGCCAGGTGGTCACACTGCCCTAGGGGAACAGAATGGATCCCAGGGACAGGGGGAGGCTGAGAAGTGACAGGGACCGGCTTAGCCCTGCCTGGCACAGGTCAGGGGGGAGGGTGAAGGGACATACTGGAGATAGATGGGCAGACAGGAGGGGGTCAAGGCAACATCTCATTGGAGAATCGTGCCTACCTTTGCCCCTGGGGAGGCCCCCGACCCTATAGACCCTGACGGCTCCCAGGCCTGCGTGGCATTGAGGCTGTAAAGGCCCATGTGGGACAGAGGCTGTGCTCATGGCTCCTGGCGCCACATCCCCTGTGCCGAGACTACATCCCTTGTAGCTGCAGTGACACCATTCCACTGAGCACCAACAGGAGCCATGGGGCTGGACTAGAGCATCATCCTATAGCAACCCCCCACCCTGCTCAACATCCACTGCTCACCCCAGTGCAATTCCAGGGCTGCCCCCGCCCAATGCCCAGCCCATCACCAGCAGCTGGAGTGGGGGAGAGGGGCTGCCACAGAGAAAGAGGTCACACAGGAGACACAGAAAGAGGCTATGGAAAGACAAAGGGCGGTGCAGGGGAATGTAGGGGCAGGCTCAGAGGGAGGGACAGAGGGCAGAGTAGGTGAAAGGAAGAGACCCACACAAACTGGAGAAGGCTACAGGGCAACCTCCGCCCTGGCACAGCCCCGTCAGCTGCCATGGGATTAGCATCGCTTCACACTAGGACTGAATTCAGCCCTACAGCTTTTCAAGGTGAACCCCAGCTGGGCTGCCCCATTACTGTGACCACCCCGTGCCTCTCCCCAGGTGAGAGCTCCCCCCGGCCGATGGTGCTGCGAAGACATTCCCATCCTTCTTACTCTCAGTGCTGAACCACATGCTGTCAGTGCCCCTTGCATCCCAGCCAGGTGAGTACTCCTCCTGCTGGCCACAAAAAGAGCCACAGGCTGCAAACAGAGCAAAGCCCATGGTGGTGATTAGAGGTGCAGGTGCCATGACATGCCAGTTGCACTGGGAACAGCTGCACTGTAGCTAAAGAGACAGAGGTCCTTGGGTGATGCAGCCCTTATTAAAGGGCTGGCCAGGGAACAGGCACCGACTGGGACCCCTGACTGTCAGCAAAGCCGTTGAGAGGGGGTGGCGCGAGTTGACAGAGGGGAACATCTGGAAGAACGAGGGCCGAGGGTGACACGGAGTGGTGAGCCAGAAGACGACTGTTAGCAGACAGAAGATGCCTCAGCTCTGCTGCTCACTCAGCCTTGTGACAAGACAAACTGTAACTACTGCAGCCTTAAGCACAGGGCCACAAAATGCCACAGCAGCGGGAGACAGAGAAGATAGCAAAGAGAGAGAGAGGCGGCAGGGGGTGGGGCTGAGTGAGGAGACCAAGACAGAATGCGAGGGGGAGAAGAGATGTGTATGTTGGACAAGCCCACTGGGAGAGGGAGATGTTAAAGGGACGCTGCCTGTAGTACTCTAGTTGACAGAGCCAGTAGCTACTTCATCCTCACAGCTGAAGAAGCTCTCCTCTAGTGGGCGAGGCCTGTGCTCGCGGCCAGCAGTGAAGCCCAGCCCGTGACTAGGGAATTCAGAGGTTAATGTCAATCCCAGCTGACGTCTACAGGTGCCTTAAGAGACCTGGGGCAGTGTGTTTGTTTGTTATACAGGGCTGTGCGTCCACATCTGAACCTTGAAGCTCAGGGTCAGCTGTAGTTCTTTATCATTTCTTTTAACCTGGATCAAACTAAGAGGGGAGGAAAGATGGTAAGGTAGTGGGAGTAAAGGACGTGTGGCAGGTCCATGTGGCTCTCCCAGGAGGTGTGGTCCGGAGATGGGGGCAGGTCCGTGTGGCTCTCCCAGGAGGTGCGGTCCAGAGGTGGGTGGCAGGTCCGTGTGGCTCTCCCAGGAGGTACGGTCTGGAGAGGGGTGGCAGGTCCATGTGGCTCTCCCAGGAGGTGCAGAGATGTGTCCATGTGGCTCTCCCATGGGGCACATATCAAGATGGCTCCCCTACGGCTTGCAGTCCCTGTTCCTTTGCCAGATCCCGGGGCTCCCTTGCCAAAGCCAGGTCTGTTAGCAGAGCAGGAGTTGCGGCTCTGACGGATGCCATGATTCATTTACCAAGCTGCTCCTCTCATCAGCCTGGGCTTTTTCTGGCAGCTGGTAATTGCTTCTGTCTGGAGGCAGCACGTGTGAGGACAGAGACGAGCGCACATGATATATACAGTGCTCGTTTGTTCTCCCTGCCCCTTCCTTCTCCAACATGCCATAAATCTCTTTTATCTGCTGGTGCAGAAAGCGCTGGGTGCGTGTGAGAGAGACAGTGAGTCCTGCGGCCTGGAGAGACCCCACTTGCCTGGCTACCAGATTGCATGGCGGTCGTCTGATGTAATTTAGGTTAGTTGGCTCTGACAGGGCCTTGCGGCCAATCGATCAGGGGAAATGAATCGTAATGTCAGCCCCTCTCTGGCTCCACACCCACCTTGACAGATGACAAGGGCAGTAGGGCTGAGGCCTCCGTCTCCTCCCATGGACAGCTTGAGCGGCTGGTCGCTCACTGGGATGCTCGCACCATACACTGTCCGAATCTCCTTCCTATGCTGCCATCTCTGCCCCAGAAAATAGGAGGATGGAACAGGGTAGCGAGGGGGTTCCAGCTACTATGTCACCCTTGCACTGCAACCTCTACAATGCATCAGGGAGCCGAGGGGGTCACTGAATTCACGAGAGCCCTGCCTGGCCCTGTAAGGAAAGTAGGCTTAACGTTTAGCCAAAAATGGCAGAGGTGCAGGGGGCAGCACCTGTCCCACTCACAGACCTCCTGGTTCTCCCAAGGCGTGAGCTAACTGCTCCATCATCCAGGCTCCAGATCCTGTGGCTCCCCAGAAGCCTGCACTGGCTGCTCTCCCACAGGGTTACAAAGGACTCTAGCCCCTTTCAATGGGAAACCGGTATCTCTTCTTTGGGGTGGCCCGAGGAGATGCCTGAGTGGTGTAAGAGTGAAGGGGGAGCTGCCTCTGGCTGCCCAGCATGAAATGGACCTGGGGCTTCCTCTCCTCAACAAGGGGGAGCCAAAGGCATGAGGTGCCCACATGCCTCTGGAATTAAATCGGATTTAGGTGCCTCACTTCCAGCCGAGATCCTTGTGCCCTGGCCTCGTCCAGAGGCCCCCTTCTCCATGCACAGGTCCCTGTGGCACAGACTCCCAGGTAGCCTCCTGGAGCTCCCCTAACAGGCCCCACTTTCATCCCAAGAAGCAGGGAGAGGGAGCTAGCACTGAAGAGCGACTGGAAGACATGGAGGACGAAGGGCAGTGGCTGGGAGCTGAGCAGTGGGAGATGGAGCCATTATTGGTCGGTAGCTCTCTCGTCTGTATTCCACGTGATTTGGTTTTCTGATGGAATATAATTCCATTTTGACTGCTTATTATTGATGACTGGATTACCTGCCTCGTTAGCACAGCAAAGGCCCAGCGCCAGCTTCGCAAGGCACACCATAAGCTGGTGCCACCCAGCTGCCCTTTGGGAGTCGCTCTGCCACCAGGGACTCCCTTGCATGCCCTCACAGCCCTGCGCACAGGGGTGGTGGAAGTAGGAGTGCTGGGGGTGCGGCAGCAGCCCCCAGCTTGAAGCAGTAATAACAATCAAATATTTGGGTTTTATCATACGCATGGTTTACAGTTTTGTTCAATGGCTTTATAAAAATTGCTCCAACGCCCCTGCCTGCACACACTGGCATCATTGCACACCTCTTTGCATGCACACACGGAGGGCACTGGAGTCTCCATTCATGTAAACCTCCCCATTCTCTCGAGGAGCAAAACACACAATCATGTGCATATGAACATGCACACAATCACGCGCTGCATCCCACACCTGTGCGCACGCACACACAAAGTCATATGTGCGCACACACACACACACACACACACACAATCCTGTGCTGCATCCCGTGCCTGCACACATGCAATCATACGTGCACAGAATCATGCACTGCTCTACAAGTGCTGGCGCACATGCTTTTCTGTGGGTGCATGGTGCAAATGCAGGGAATCATTACATGTATATACAAAGCACTCTTGCATCCCCCTCTCCAGGTACTCATACACATTTTTATATACATCTCCAGACACTCACCCTCCCCTTGCATGCCCTCTCTTGGCATTTCAGTGCTCCTTCACAGGTACTAGCATGTCTCTATTTGCATCTTCTTCTCAACACCTGTGCTTCCATGGGTGTGCTCTGCAGAGGTGTGCACCAGGACACATTGCATAGGTGCACGAGCAGAAGCAAGGGCTCTGCACCTCTCAACTCCCCGTGGACCTACAAACCAACATGCTCACCAGCACAGGGCAGAGCAGCTGTTACAAAATCAAACTGCAGTAGACACCAATTCTGTCTGGCAGGCCTAGTGAGACTGTATCCCCAGCGCAAAGGAAGGCAACCTCGCCATGCAGGCTGGGCAGTTCTGGAGAGGAATTCAGGCTGGCAAACTTACTCGAGAACAAAACAACATGCTCAGAGAAAACAGCAATGCCATTCAAACCCCCAAAGAGCCCCTTAACACTCCAGGGACCTTCAGAAACTCAGGCTGAAGGAGAGAGGAGGTCTAGATCATGCAGCATTGCCTGTGCTCACAATTTTGTAGAGTCTCACAATATTTGATGTTTTTCTTAAAGCCCCAGCTCTTGGAGGCATGTGATTAGGTGAGAATCTCAGCTGTTTAAAAATATAAGTAAGTTTCTAGCTTTGGTAATTGTGGAGAAAAGCTTGAAGATATGACCTGAGTGTGACCTAAAAGTTCAGAACCTAAAAGGAAAAGGAAAAAGGTCCTCATCTTTTTTTTTTTTAATTTCATGATTTTGGGGGAGCCGACTCATGATTGTTGAAGTTGGGGCTTGGCAACAGTGAGAGAACGTATTCCATGTGCTGTTAAGACCCAACACCTAGAAAGCCCCATTCAAGTTGTTTCACCTAATGGTTTCCTGGGACATTTCCCTAAGTTCTGAGGCTTGAATGGTCTTGTATTAAAAAGCACTAGACCAGTCCTCGAGGCTCAGTTCCTGGCTGTGCCACAGACTCTCCGTGTAACCTCCAGCAATTCACTTCCAGGCTTCAGACCGCCATCTGTAAAATGGACAATAGACCTTGCTTTGTCTGTTTATACTCGGAACTCTCCAGGACAGGGCCTGCTTCTTACTCCATGCTTGTAGAACCCCTAGCATGGGGTGGGTTCCTCACCTCAGGTGGGGCCCCTGAGCATTACAATAATACATATAATAAAACACACAGCAGCAGAGATCCACAACCAAGGAGGTATCTGCGCTACCAGCAAGCTACTGTTGCTTCCTCAATAAAAGAATAACACAACGACTGAGCAATGATGGCTTAATACATGAGAGTCCAACCGGCACCCTGTCTGAAAAATGAGCCCCCTAACTCATCTTTGCCTCGCAGATGCTCATCAATCAATCATGGAAGGAAAATACAGAAGCAGAAAGACATTTGTCATCTGCTTTATGGGCTTTTGGTTCACTCTGGCACCCAGGATTGAACCATAAACTGCTACAAAATGAATGGGTGGAAAAAATGTATGCCTGAGTTCAATCTCTGCACCAGTCCACCTGCCGGAGGGGAAACACAAACACATGGCGCCCCATTTGATTCCCCTCGCCCCGCACCATGTGTTGTCTCTGAGACCAGGGGAGAGAGTGTACGCAGAGCGGCCATAATGCGCTGCTAGACCGGAACAGGGGAATTTTGCGATGACTTTCCCAACTGCTCGGCATGTTGACCCCAGGGGAATCAGTGCTACAGACAGAGGCCTTCAACCAACAAAGACAAGCAAGGAATGGATGGAACCTCAGCCCTACTTTTCTCAAGATACGCATAGACAACCTACCAGGCTGAAGCAGTCCCCAGATTCTCACTAACTAACCCAGGGCCCAAGCCTCGGCTGGCATAAATCGTCATCGCTCCATTGACATCCGTTTCCTCCAGCTGTGGATCTGCCCTGACATGCCTGCTCTGTGCAGGTGACCTGGTCAAACTCTTCTCCTCCCCAGATGGCTTCCCAAAGAATCTCTTGCTTTGTACAAACCTGCCACAACACGTGGGCTCTCCTGGTCAACCAAGAAGATGGTCAAGCTCATGACTGTTCAGAGAAAGACCCAAAACAAGCTACAATTTAATCGGAGAACCATGGAAATGGAGCACATTCTAAATTATATATTCCTGAGCTTCATACTGAATGCATCAGGGAGCTTCAGTCTGGCTATAAAAGCTTTGCACTGTAAAGAAAACACTAGGTAAATACAACCCACTGATAAGACTACTTAGGGAAGGTCTTTGGCAGTATATGTTAACTCATTCTGCCCTGCAGCGGCACAGGCTGAGTCCAGACTTTTCCTAACAGGGCAGAAAGCTGGAGGAAACCCAGCCCTTTGCAGTTTCACCAACCAGTGCTGAGCATACACAGGCACTCTCCCAACACCGGCAAAGAGCAGAACTAGGGCAATCCTCTCAGCTGATTGGTATTCTGTTACCATCCCAATCCAAGCAACACACACTCCTACCATCACAAAGCACTAGACGACCAAATGCAGAAACTCAAGCAAACACACTCCACCACCTACGTAGCCTGCCTCCCGATCTGAAATAATACAAGCAGCAAGACACACAAATAAAAACAATCCCAGGGAGAATTTAAAATGCGCAGAATGCTACATGTAGACTGTGTTCTGGGAAAGAAGTAATCAAAGCCTTCCCAAAGCTAAAATGTTAGACATTTATGCTCAGAAACTTTATTCCACGCCAACGAACTTTCTACAAAGAAATGGGCAAAATACAGGCTGGCCCTCCGTGGTTATAGAATCAGCAATCCCAAAGTGGGACTAGAAACAAGGAGACCCATGAGTCACTGGAAACCAAGGGAAGAAATATGTAATTGCAGTGACAGAGAAGAGTGAAACTGCATGGCACTTTCTATTCCGCTTTTCTGAAGATCAAGAAATATCAGAAGGATTGTTGGACAAAGGGAGCAACCTCCCCCGAGGCCACAAGGACGAAAAACGGAGTCTAATTCTGGGGGACATCAAAGAGATGTCAGCAATAGACTGCCAATGTGTGGCAACCAGCCACTGGCTTAGAAATGGACGACGATATCAAATGGACACACGACGCAGGAGCCCTGCAGAGCTCTATTTTGAGCTGATATTGAACTCTGTTATGTAGAAATTTGGTGACTCTCACATCCTTTGTCTTGCCAATAGCGTTTATTGACTTGAAAGGCAGTGCACCACATCCTGCTGCTTCACACTATGGATGGATGGATGATCAGCCCCAGTGTTCCCAGTTCCCACTCGTTCCCAAAGACCATCAGGGCAGATACTTGCTTACTGACAAAGGACTGCAGGGGAGGGATAGCTCAGTGGTTTGAGCACTGAACTACTAAACGCAGAATTGTAAGTTCAATCCCTGAGGGGGCCACTTGGGGATTTAGTTGGGGATTGGCCCTGCTTTGAGCAGGGGGTTGGACTAGATGACCTCCTGAGGTCCCTTCCAACCCTGATATTCTATGATTAGGAGTGTCTCGCAAGTAAAAGCCTCTATGGATGATTACCACCACAGAGACCCACTGCAGAGGAAGGCAATGTATCTATCTCAGTGAAGGCAAGAGTCTGACACCTCCCAAGGCCATGGTTCTCAACAGGGACGCAAGCAGGTTTCAAAGGATCTGCCAAGCACGGTTGGCATTAGACTCTCTAGGGCCCAGGACAACAGCCCAGGGCCCTGACCTCCAACAGCTGGGGCTGAAGCCTGAGCAACTCAGTTTTGTGGTGCCCCATGGGGCCCTGGGCAATTGCCCTGCTTTCCACTCCTTAATACCAGCTCTGGCTTTTATATGGAGAAAAACAGTTGTTGTGACACAGGTGGGTCATGGAGCTTTTATAGCATGCTGAGAGGGGACCGAAAGAAAAAGGTTGAGAACCCCTGTCCCAAGGAACAACTGCATGGTCACTTCCAAGAGGGGGCCAGATCCTCAGCTGGTGAAGCCGTGGAACTAGGCTGACCTACAGCCACAAGCACATCTCTATCAGCCCCAGATGGCAGTGCTGATCAGCCTCTCTGCATTAATCCAGAGGCCTCTTCTCTTGTTGGGATGTAGGGAACATGGGGTCAATCACAGCCCATGGCATGCCCACAGTGTTACTGCATATGAGTTCCATCATCAGCGAGGCAGACTGGGTCACTGTCTTCTCATTCCTGGGAGGAAACAGCACTGTATGCTCAGACCTTCGCCCCCCCCGCCCTGGTACATGCATGCTCGTGTGAGATCCCGACTTCTCCACCCTCCCTGCATCCCCGCATGCAAACAGCAGCACATAACCAGAGAGACCCTAAAAGCAACTGTGTGAAAAAGTGTAGTACAGCTTCCAATAGCGAAGCCAACCTCTCCTAGCAGAAGCCACAACAGGGGATGGAGCAGGAACCCAAGGGAATGGAGAGAGACAATGTCGTCTGACTTGCAGCCCCGGGGGCTGGGATACAGCAGTAGGGGTGGGGATGGGTCTCAGTGCGGGGGTCCTGGGGGCTGGGATACAGAAGAGGGGATGGGGCCAGGTCTCAGTGAGGGGGTCCCGGGGGATGGGATACAGCAGAGGGGATGGGGCCGGTTCTCAGCATGGGGGGTTCCCGGTGGCTGGGATACAGCAATGGGGATGGGGCCGGGTCTCAATGCGGGGGTGTGGGGGAGTTCACAGATGTTATTTGCCTGGCACTGGGCCCCTAATTCCTCCTCCTCATTTGCCAGCCATAGCTCCACTCTGATATTTTTAGGTTGTAGTTGAAAAGCTGTGAATGTGCAGCTTTCACACCTGTGCAAACTTGCGAGTAACAGAGTGTGTCGGCCAGATCCTGCCCACCACGGCTGGGACATGTGCAAAGCGCTGCCTCGGGCCTCCTTGCAGCTCCAGGGCCTCAGAAGCCACCCCCCCCGAGTGCAAACCATCAATGGGGGATGGGCAGAAGAGGAGAGGAATCTCCCAGGCACAAGAGAGAAAGGGGTGGGCCAAGGACAGGGCCATCCGCTACAGGATACTCCTAATGCTGCCCATGACAGACCCAGGAGAAAGGCCTGCTGCATAGACCATCCTACGTTACCAAACTCAAGCCAGCACAGAGCAGGGGACACATTCCTGCCTGACACTAAAGAACAGTCAGGGCTGTGGGCCTTTCAAGCCTGTACCTTGTTCTCTTCAAGAGACCGAACAAGTCCTAGACCATCCACCTAGACCGCCTTTCCAAAGAACAGTAAAGCAGGGAGATGTTCCTTGCAAGGGGCCTCAACCTTGGCCAACCCTGAACTCTGTCAGTCCCCCTGGGAAGCTAGGGCCCTTCTCTAAGAATGCCCTGGCCCCCATGGGTTCAGCCTTGGGGGTCAGGAAACACGAGTCCCTCAGCTCCTGGTAGCTGCTAGGGCAGCATAGCTGGGACAGAGCAGGGTGTAGGACTTGGGTAGGATCCCATCAAATAAATTGGGTCCCCCCGCCTTCTACTGCGGAAGCTGCAAGAACCTAACAGGTAGGGTTGCCAACTCTGACTGAAGCTATTCTGGGAGAATTTCCCCCCCCCCAATATGATGTGATGTCATTTTTCTTAAAATATCCTATTAAAATCTCTAGGATTGCTTTCAACAGTCACTACGAGATTGATGCCGATTCTGGGATACTCCAGGCCAATCCTGGGGGGTTGGCAAACCTACTAACAGTGCTGTGCAGCAGCTAGGGTGCCGGATTTGTGCACCATTGTGAGGGTGGCATTTGGAAATCAGCAGGATCTGCATGGTTTCCCCACACTCGGAATGCTTTGTAAGACGTAATGATACAACATGATGTCTCCAAGAGAAACCAAGTTCTATGCCATTATCTATAGCTCATCATCAGCCCCTTCAATGGCACCTCCTGGAAGCTAATGCAGAGCACTGAATGCATTTGTGTAACTCCCCTGACAGAGTAAATGTGGAATAGGGGGGCCTATCCCTTTTAGTTTACCCCGTATCACAGTATTCACTGTTCTCCTTCCTTTCCTTCCCTTGGGCACTCTTAAATGCAGTTTGGTGCACTACCCACCCTGCCTGCAGAGAGCTTGCCTGAGAAGGAACAAGTGCCCCTTTAAGAGTAGGGCATAATAGGAACCCTCTCCAAAGTATAAAGCAAAATGTCCGGAGAAGGCGCTCAGTATGGCAAACTCTCTGGCTGCAAGAACTAAAGGTACTGACTTAGGAGGCCTAAACTCTGGTGTCTGTCCTGGGTTTTTGTTCTCCTTTTTCTGGGGTTGTTAATAATCAGGTGATAGGTTTCTTCCTCACACATGAAGTTCAATGCTGCAGGATCTTGCTGACTCCCTCCATCATGCCCCTTCTCTGTTTCAAGCCAGAAGCCACCTGGGACAATCACCCTAGTTGTCAGAGTTCTTAATATCCTGAGCCACCATCTCCATGGAAATGCAATTTGCCCAGAGCAAGAGATTAGGGGATGGCAACTCAAGGGTGGACAACTGAACTGGTGCAAGTGGGCACTGCAGGGAAGCATGGGGTTCGCTGTATGACCTCAGGGGTCCTGAATGAATTTCACCCCTGGGTTGATGCACTCCTTGGGGATGAGAGGTGTGGAAAGCACAACCACACCCTCTGCCCCAGCCTTCCCTTGTGCATTGCTGGAACTAGCACCCTGCTGGAGAAAGCCAGAGCTTCATCACTGCCTGTGATGAAGTGTCAACTACTTGCTACACCCAAAGCACAGTCTTCTGCTAGTCTCCATGGTGACACACTAGGGGTGGAGAAATGTTCCATCCTCTCGACCCAGCTGGCCCCTGAGAGCCCTGCTCTCCCTTCCCAGCCACAACAGCCAATGAGGGGGTCACAACTGCTGAAATCAGTGCCTGAGGAATCAGCCACTGGCTGGGGTGCGAAAGACACTTAAAAAGCTCTTTTGCTAATAAATCCCACCACACGAAAGCATTTGGAGCAGCCACAGCCCCCGCCCAGGCCCCTGGCCACACCTGGACCCAGCATGGAACTATCATTCACTGCTGTCCCACTCTGCACACCTCTCACCTAGTCATGTCCTGGGGAAGGGCTCGTCCTGGCCAGGCCCCTGCCACTGGGCTCAGACAGGCAGAGATCTAACTATGCGAGGGGAATCAAGAGACAATGAGGGACCCTCTACCCATCACCCATCAGTGCTTCCACAACCCCCAACTGTCCCCAGAGTCCCTCCTCTTCCTCACCCAGAGAGCGGTCTTTACTTACCCAGCATGCACCAGGCTAGAGAGTTGGAGGAATACAGAAACGTGTGTTGGGGGCCATGAGGAAACCAAAGGATTTGGGTACTATATTACCCAGCACTAGGCTCAGGTGTGAGAGTGCCCGGGACAACACTGAAACAAGATGAATATACACATACGCCACCCTGGGTATAGCTAGGACTCTACCAAATTCACAGTCCATTTTGGTCAATTTCCTGGTTGTAAGATTTTTAAAAAATCATAAATTTCATGATTTCAGATATTTAAATCTGAAATTTCACGGTGTTCTAGCTGTAGGGGTCCTGACCCCAAAATGGGGTTGTGGGGGGTGCGAGGTTATTAGGGGGGTGTCACGGTATTGCTACCCCTTACTTCTGCACTGCTGCAGGTGGGGTGCTGCCTTCAAAGCTGGGTGCCTGGCCAGCAGTTACTGCTCTCTGGCCACTCAGCTCTGAAGTCAGTGCTGAAATAAGGGTGGCAGTACTGAGACTCCTCCTACAATAACCTTGCAACCCCCTCGCAACTGCCTTTTGTGTCGGGACCGCCAGTTTGAGAAACACTGGTCTCCCCCGGGAAATCTGTATAGTATAAGGTTAAAGTACACATGTCATAAACAGATAAGAAAAGTTAATAGCACAGAAGTACTTTGTATCTCTTTGACTGTAAAGGGTTAACAAGTTCAGTGAGCCTGGCTGTGACCTGACCAGAGGACCAATCAGGAGACAGGATACTTTCAAATCTTGAGGGAGGGAAGTTTTTGTGCTGTGCTGTTAGTTTTGGTTGTTGTTCACTCTGGGGGCTCAGAGGGATCAGATGTGCAACCAGGTTTCTCTCCAATCTCTCCAATACAGGCTCTTATAGTTCAGACTAGTAAGTACTAGGTAGATAAAGCGAGTTAGGCTTATGGTTGTTTTCTTTATTTGCAAATGTGTATTTGGCTGAAAGGAGTTCAAATGTGTATTTGGCTGAAAGGAGTTCAAATGTGTATTTGTATACTTAGGCTGGGAGGGTGTTCCCAGTGTCTATGGCTGAAAGACCCTGTACCTATTCCATTTTTTTTAATTTACAAAGATAATTTTTACTGTTTTTTCTTTCTTTAACTAAAAGCTTTTCTTGTTTAAGAACCTAATTTTTTTTTATTCTGGTGAGACCCCAGGGGGCTGGGTCTGGATTCACCAGGGAATTGGTGGGGAGAAAGGAGGGAAGAGGGAGAGAGAGGCTGATTTCTCTCTGTGCCAGGATTACTTTCTCTCAGGGAGAGTCTGGGAGGGGGAAAGAGAAGGAGAGAGGAAGGTGAAATGTCCTCTCTGTTTTGTGATTCAAGGAGTTTGAATCACACAGTGATCTTCCAGGGTAACCCAGGGAGGGGAAGCCTGGGAGAGGCAACGGTGAGGGAAAGGGCTTACTTTCCTTGTGTTGAGATCCAGAGGGTCTGGGTCTTGGGGGTCCCTGGGCAAGGTTTTGTGGGGACCAGAGTGTACCAGGCACTGGAATTCCTGGTTGGTGGCAGCGCTACAGGTTGTAAGCTGGTAATTGAGCTTAGAGGAATTCATGCTGGTACCCCATCTTTTGGACGCTAAGGTTCAGAGTGGGGGGAATTATACCATGACAACACAAAAGACCAGATTTCCCGGGGGAGACCAGATCTCACAGTCCATGATGCATTTTTCACAGCTGTGAATTTGGTAGGGTCCTAGGTATAGAGGTGTGACTGTTTGTGTGGATGTGTGAATGCATGCCTAAGAGCCTGGGTGGCTGCCTGTAATAACAATACCTATGCGTGTGTGACTGTGCATGCGGGTGTGCGCGTGGACAGGTGCTTGTTTTTGCTGAATTAAACTACCCTTTACAAAGACTTTTTTAATGTGTGTAGATACATTAAACAATACAAAATTAGTTGCCTGACGTCAAACTAAATCCAAAGAGATCCCACCCTGCAACATGCTCTAGGCAGCTACGCCCCACCGTCTTCCCTGTAGCAAAAACCTCTACAAACAGATGGTCTTTACACTGTGCCTTGAAAGTCAACAGACCTGAGCTCTGTCAGATCAACAGTGGAAGCAGATTTCAAAGTAGAAGGCCCTTTGCTGATATTTAGATCTAGGGAGGGGAGAGGAGAGCTTATCTCAATTGCCACCCTGGTGCCAGGGGACAAGTGCTCAGGAAGCCAAGACTTTGATAGCTGGATGCATCTATGAGTCTGTGACGAAGTCTGGGTGAACACATACAAGTGCCTGTAGTTTTATTTTGAATGTGTGCGCACATGTTCCTTTGGCAATTCCACTGGATGTCCGTGTTGTGCTGCAGGGACATGTACCCATGTGTGCATGCACTGCATGTCTACACATGCTGGTGATGCAAGCGGTGCAGGTGTGGATGTGTGTGTGCATTGCATGTGTACATGTGCTGGTGGTGCATGCAGGCATACCTAGCCAGTTGCCAATGGGATCAGTTGTAGTCAGCAGTCTATTTGTTTCCTTAACAAGTCTCCCTACAACTAGGAACAGGGAACTTGCAAAGTGATGAGCAGCTGCCCAGAGCCCCTGGACCCTTGAGTCAGTCACAGCCCATGATGAAGAGGGCTAGGTGTGGCAGGCTGCACTGGCACCACCTGCCTTGATCTGGTAACTTAGCCTGCCAATGTCTGATGCAACAGCAACGCAGCACCAGTGTCTGCAGACACTTATTGCATGAGTGATGAGCAACGGTCTGCTGCCCTCTCCAGCAGCCCATGCCCATCTGGGGGGTCATTACCATGGACAAACACTGATGGCTTAGAGGCACCAGGGAGAGGAGAAGGAAGCGAGGTCACCTGGGAACTAATCTAACCAGTCACACCTGCCACTCAAGAGCAGCTTGTGGTCATCGGTGAGGTGCTACCTTCACTCCGCCAGGCTGCCCTGCAGGGAGCTCAGGAGCCAGCCATCATCCCTGCCTGCTGCTCAGGACCAGCGTTGTCTGGCACCTGGAAAGACCTCGGGATCTGAAGGTGATTGGAATAAGTCTAGAGCAGGAGTTCTCAAATTTCATTGCACCGCGACTCCCTTCTGACAACAAAAATTACTATACGATCCCAGAAAGGGGGACCAAAGCCTGAGCCCAACCAAGCCCCGCCATCCTGGGGGGGGGGATCAAAGCTGAAGTCAGCCCCACTGCCCCAGGTGTGTGGGGGTGGAGGGGAGGGGACAAAGTCCAAGCCCTGCTGCCCCTGCTTGCCTCAGCAAGTCTAACATCAACACTGGCAACCCCACTAATACAGGATCGCGACTCACTTTGGGGTCCTGACCCACAGTTTGAGAACCGCTGGTCTAGAGTCCTGGCTCAGCTAACCTGCGATGCAGTCTGGTAGAATGGGGGCCAAGAACGCCCCTGGAAGTGTGATATAGCAGAGCAAGCGCACAGCAGGGAGTCAGGACTCCTGGGTTCTCATCTTCCCTTTGGCATTGCCTCACTCTGGGACCTTGGATGAGTCCCATAGGTGTCATTTTTAAGCTCAAGTCAGGCACCTAAATCTGTGTTTAGTCTGCTAAAGCAGTGGTCTCCAAAGTGGGGTGCGTGGCAGGAGGAGCACCGCCGCAGCAGCGCCGCCTTTTTTTTTTCTCCTTTGGCAGTTCGTCCAGGAGTCCAAGCAGCTTATTTTTTTTTTTTGTTGCTTTGACAGTTTGGCCGGGAGCAGGGAGTGCGTGCTCAAAATTTTTTTACTGATGGGGTGTGCGATAAAAAAACTGTGGAGACCAGGGACTGTGCTAGAGAAATGACCTGCTTTTCAGAAGCGCTGAAACCCTTGCAACACTGGTTTGAATGGAAGGTATTGGGAGCTCAATAATCTTTGGGCCACTTAGGGGCCTGGCTGTAGCCCAGCAAATAGGAACGCATGGGCTGTAACTCTGCATGCCTCAGGTTTCCCATCTGTGAGAGGAAGGTGCTAATTAGGGCTAGAGGCTTTTAGGATAAATGGAGGAGAGAGAGTCATAAACCTAGAGCAAGAGTCCAGGGCTGCCTCCCTTGAATCAAAAAGCCCTGGATTTGGCAATAAAATCTGCTTTTAAAACCATGTAATAGCATTTAACTAAGGTGATTTAAGCCTATTTAACACAGCATGCAGGAGAAAGTGAGTGATCACTGGTGCCTCTTATCTATTCCCTCTCAGCCTCCGCAAAGCCAACAGGTGCTAACAGTGCCACACAGACACTACCAGCTGTGCAGATCCGATCCACACGACCGACACCCCCTCCCCATGCCAAGGTGCTGGGCTACTTGTCCTCACGTACTCTCCTTTACCTTCCCCCCCAGCTCCCTGCCCTAGCCCTGATTAGCACCCACCGGCCAACCAGGCAGCTCTCAGTGAAACTGGTTCAGCTTTTAGCACCACAGCTGCCCCCATACATCCCACCATGTCAGAAGGCAGAGGAGTTAATATAAAATGAAGGCTACGGAATCCATAGTGCTTGTGTCCAAAACGCAGCCTGCAGAATATTTAACAGCGCACTGAGAGCTGCGGAGGCAAAGTGCTACCAAGCACTAAGTGTTACCATGATTTATTCATTATTATGATCAGCTTGTCAAGCCTCATGCTAAGCAGGGCTTGGCCTGGTGAGTGCTTGGATGGGAGACCTCCGACGAAAAGCCACGGGCTTAAGGCAATGTTGGCGTTTGATTCTGCAAGGGGTACTCTTCCGTACGAGTCTGATCTGAAGCAGGGCACCCGCCCGAGGATAGGGGGTGCTGTGCTGTTGTGAGTTATTTTTATTATGCTAGTGTCTAGGCTCCAACTGAGATCAGGGCCACATGGTTCTAGGTGCTGTATAAACATATAGTAAGAGACAGCCCCTACTGTGCAGAGCTTACAATCTAGGTAGACCAGATGCACAAACGGTAGGAGGGGAAACTGAGGCACAGAAGGGCCATGACTATCCATCCCTCTCTGCATCTGTCTGTCTGTCTGTCCATCCATCCCCCCCATACATATCTATGCATTTCTCAGGCACCTAAAGGAGCAGAGAGAGGTGACTGCAGGGACAGCAGAGCTTAAGATCCATTTACAAGGAACAGCTGGCCTGTCCCTATCACTGCACAGGCTCTGCAGTTTGGCGGAAGCTATCTACAGATCAGTGAGCCATAGCAGGTCCCAGAGAAGGCAGCAGGTACAGCATGGGATGAGTGCTCGAGTGACAGGGACTTCAGGGCATGTGTCAGCTCATCAGCGTAAGGCCGTGTACAGCAGCGAGGGCTTAGGCCCGAAGTACTCCAGAGATCAGCCCGGGGCAAGCCAAAGCAGCTCTGCTCACATCTTCATTTTTCTCCAGCCTGCCTGATGTTTGAAAGCCCTGAAGGTGACAGAGGGAGAAAGCCAGAACAGTTTACGCTGTCTCAGTCAAACGCCGGGCGAGGGAAGCCGGTGCTAGACGGAGCAACAGCCACTCGTGCTGCCTCCACCGGTGGGAGCTCGTTTGTCTCCCCTCTGCTGGGACTGACCACGCAGTAGGGGGCTGCACAGCAGGGTTAAGGCTTTCACTGGACACACTCATCACACACTCCTGCCCATGCCCCTCCATGGCCCAAGAGTCTCTACCCCCCCCCCCCCCCAGTGACTTGCAGCCCGCCACTGAGGGGCATGAGGAAATCTCTTCCCCCCTATTTCTCCTTTGTACCCCTGGGCCTAGAACAGGCCAGCCCCCTTCATGTATCCCTGCCACCTGATCACCCTAGCTCGAGTCACCTCCCTGCATGAGTGTGACTGGCTTATAATGCCCCCTCCTCTAGGAGCTCTCCATACTGAATAATCTTATGACCCCCTCCCCTTGGCATTCCCCATATCTATATCAACAGCCCCATCACACCCACCAGGTGCCCAGTGTCTGTATGCTCAGCCAGTGCCCCGCGCCGGTTCTGAGCCCCACATCCACAAGCCAACGAGCTCTGCTTTGTAACTCTCAGTCCTGCTGCCCGGGTGCTCAGAGCTAGATGATCCTACCCCACTGCATTGCCAGACAGTGACTGTCAGCAAGGGCTGTGATACTCCCCCTGCTCCTCAGACACCTCTTGGCAACAGATCCCCCCACCCCCACACACATAAGGCACACACATGCACCCACTTTCTTTAGAGAGAATTTCTCCATCAAATACACCGTGTCCCATAGGGCGTACACAAGCTTCCTATCCCTGCCTCCCACACGGCTCCCTTCTGCCTCTCTCCTCCGATTGATGCTGGGCTCCCAACTCCCCCACCCTTTTCCTCCCCTACCCTGTCTATTCCCAGTGCTCAGATCCCTTCCTGTTACCAGCTCTGAAATATCAGTTCCACCTGCTGAGCAGGGAAGGAATGGTTAGCTGAGTGCTGAGATCCCCTCAGTGCTGCTTTCATTCTGGGGACTCTCCCACTGGGCATTGCCCCCAGGCACCCCAAGTTCTGCCATGTGTCTGTTCAGAAGCATGCAGGCTGAGGGAGACAGGGATTGCACATCAGGATTGAACCCAGGCCCTACTGTTTTTATCCCTGTGTGGGCAGAGTTACCAGCTGGAGACTGCACCCAGGTTACTGTCTTGGGACTTTACCGAGGACTGATGGTTCCTGTCCTTTACCACCTGGGCATTGAATCTGTGCCCTGCAGTGATTTTCCCAGGGAATTCATCAATCAGAGATTGATCCCTGGCACCCTGGTGCCTGTCTATAGAAGCAGGCGACCCATCAGGGGCTTATCTCAACCACTAGTTCCTGGCTGCAGACTCCCTCAGCTAGGGACTGAGCCAGGACCCCGGGTTCATGTTCAGTGGTGAACAGAGGCAGTTAGTAGGCAGGGATTGAATCCTGGCCCCTCCATTCCTTTCCCAGGGAACTGAATTTGAAGCGAAATGTTCTGGTTAGTATCTTAGGGGTCTCCCAGATCATTAATATCCCAACAGGCAGGGATTGACCTGCTCCTCCTTGGGGGCTCTTCCAGTTGGGTCGCCAAGAACTGCATCAGACCCTCAAATCCTTAGGCTGCCTCTGCCACTCTGTAGCCTGGACAGCCTCTGTTCTCTTGGGACTGGTCGTGTGTAGGGATGCCACAAAGGGATCCCATTCCTAGGCTTCCTTGTGCAGCAAATACTCCCACAGAGATGGGTTTTCAGTTCCCTCCACCTCAAATCTATCAAAGATGATTTGCAGAGCCACCCTGTCAAATTCCAGGTCCTTGTCACTAATGAGCAATTCGTCCTAAGGAACAGAGCCTGGCTTCAGGAGGTGGGTGTGTGAAAACGATACACAGAATCATGCAAAGAACTAAGCCTCCCTCCCTCACCCCAACTCACAAATCCCAGTTGCCTGCAGAGAAACAAGACAAAACAGCACAGAGGTGGCAGCGCTGTTTGTTGCTGAGGTGAAGGGAACAATCATCACGTGAGATCATCCAAAACATTTCACAGACCTTGCATCCGGGGTCATTCACGGAATGCAGCCACCTCCAGGGTGGAACACAATCGCATGAATCTGTCTTTCAGACAGAGAATGAAGAGCTTCCAGATCTGAAACTTCTGCAGAATTTGGCCCAGACACCAGAGTTAAACTACAGCAGGGCATGGGCTCTTTAAAGACCACAAAGGGTTAAGTTCCTCAGCATTACATCTCATTGGAAAGACCTCAGCACTGACTCCAGGGGAAGAATGCTACTGAAACACCAGCACCACTTCCTCAAGCATTTGTTTTTTCCCCTGGAGCTCTCTCATCCAAGCACTGACCAGGATTAGCCCTGTTTAACTTATGAGAGATGACAAGATCACAGCCCAGGGTGATGCAGCTGCAGGTGCAAGCTAGCGTCAGGCAAGCTGAAATGGAGGTCACCCAAACTCTGGGCTTCTGGTCGGCAGTTCTGCAAATGGCTTGAGTGCAGCTCAGCTCTGCTTGGGGACGGGCAGGCAGAGAGGCTTGTGGATGGCCTCCAGAGAAATCTCACCGAAAGCTCCGAGGGGAGCAGGTTTCCAGCTAGCACACAGGAGGCCTGGGGTTTTGGTGAGGTCTCGCCAGTGAGGCTGGAGGAACAAGGCAGCACTGCAGAGAGTAAATATTGGAATGGCAGAGCTCAGGTGCATCAGCTCTTAGTACCCTAACCATATACTCAGCCACCATCCATTGCTGGTGTGCCCAAGAATCCTGCAGGCCTAGGTACCATAGTGAAAGGTGTCAGATAGCTATCTGCAGTGTTGGGTCCAGGGGCTGTGCGGAAGGTGCCCTAGGAATCAGTGCAGTGCAGGCTTATGGGGCACAGGGGGAAGGTGCTCTAAGTGAGATGGGATTACAAGTGACTAAGCAAATCACCAGAAGGCTGGAGACAGGAATCTTCCCCCCTCCCACTCTCTGCTGGTGAACCCCTGATTGAGAACCTAGAGGGCAAACTGCTAACATGCTGGGATTGGTGCATTGCCATGTCTTTGCATCCTTACAGGCCACTAGGCCTGATTCCCCTACTGCAACATTGCTTAGCTCCAGTGACTCCAGGGCAGCGAATCCCAACTAGGATGACCAGATGTCCCGATTTTATAGGGACAGTCCCGATAGTTGGGTCTTTTTCTTATATAGGCTCCTATTACCCCCCACCCCCATCCCAATTTTTCACACTTGCTGTCTGGTACCCTAATCCCAACTGACTCGAGAAGAAGCCAGTCCCAGGGTCTCTCAGCATCCTGCTAGCAGCCCTGTCAGGACACGTCTCCTCACAACATCCCGAGGTGGCTGCAACAGTCCATGCCCTGGCAGCACAGATGTCCTAGGCAAGGCATTTCTACCCTTGTGATCCCAGCGGTGCCCTGCACCCAAGGCCCTGCCAGACTTGCCGCCGTCTCAACCCGTCAGTGCTAGGTTAGCTGCTGCTGGGCTCTAGCCAGCCTCAGGTCAGCAGCCTCCAAAGAGTTACCAGGGCAGGCGGGGAGGAGAAAGTGTGAGTGAGAGAAGTCAGCCATGAGGTGCTTTCCAGACATTCCCCTCCTGCAGTGCACCTGGTTTTGCAAAGATTATCAAAACCCTGTACACACACAGCGGCTGCCAGCAGGCTTCAGTCCCCACCTGCCATCCACAGCCATCCACCAGGGGAAATGGAAGCCAAGCCTCAGGTCGCTGTCTATTGACTTTACTGACACACCCAAAAATAAATAAATAAATTGGAATACGGTGTTTGCAGATCCCATAGCTCCCCCTGAGATCACAGCCACACCATATTTACTTACAGCCAGTTTATAAACACCCCTACCCAATTCACACGTCCCCAAGCACAGCATACTCATTACACAGCAACCCAACCCTATGCCTACTCAAAACACGGATACACTCATACACAGCAGAGTCATTACACACTCTCATACAAGACACTCCCCCCCACATGCAGCTACACAAAACAACCCATAAACAGCCACGTAACACAACCTACACCCCCCAGTATAGTACACCTATGCACAGATGGCACTCATTACGTACATAAAGCAACCCAATTTTACACAATACAGACACACACACAGAGTACTCATATACAGCCTCACACACCTCTATGCGATACACATACATAGCTACACAACCTAACAACCTTCCATATTCCTATATAGGTATACACCCACTCAGAACAAACTCTCCTACAACTATACAAACACAAACCCACACAATGAACACACACAATCATGCAAGCTACACTATGTCCACCTGTCCAAAGCAACACTCACCTATACACACAGCTGGGCATAGTACACACAGACACCCATGCAGTGTTACTCCTAAGGGAATTCTGCGCAAAAAAAAAAGGCATCAAAAAAATTAAAATTCTGTACATGACATTTTAAAATTCTGCAGATGTTATTTGTCTAATAAATGTGGAGGTTCAAGCATGGCACTGGGGAGCACAGGCCACTGGCTGCACAGAGGTGGGAGATCACTGTGTAGCTCTGCCCCAGGACACCGACTCACCCAACCCCAACACAGCACAAGGACAGGGCCTGCCCCAGAAACACTCCCTCCATGCTGGGTGCACCAGGTGTGAGTTGGCAGGCTCAGCAAGAGCAAACTAGATGGAAGGATAAACAAAAATAGATCTGGGACTAGGGTTTTTGATTTCAGAAGGGCTAACTTTAAAGACTTAAGGAAATTAGTTAGGGAAGTGTATTGGACTGAAGAACTTGTGGATCTAAATGCGGAGGAGACCTGGAATTACTTTAAGTTGCAGCTGCAGAAACTATCGGAAGCCTGCATCCTAAGAAAGGGGGAAAAAACCGTAGGCAGGAGTTGTAGACCAAGCTGGATGAGCAAGCATCTCAGAGCGGTGATTAAGAAAAAGCAGAAAGCCTACAAGGAGTGGAAGAAGGGTGGAATTAGCAAGGAAAGCTACCTTAGGGAGGTCAGAATATGTAGGGATAAAGTGAGAAAGGCTAAAAGCCAAGTAGAGTTGGACCTTGCAAAGGGAATTAAAACCAATAGTAAAAGGTTCTATAGCCATATAAATAAGAAGAAAACAAAGAAAGAAGAAGTGGGACCGCTAAACACTGAGGATGGAAAGGAGGTTAAGGATAACCTAGGCATGGCCCAATATCTAAATAAATACTTTGCCTCAGTCTTTAATAAGGCTAATGAGGAGCTTAGGGGTAATGGGAAGGATGACAAAAGGGAATGAGGATATGGAGGTGGATATTACCACATCTGAGGTAGAAGCCAAACTTGAACAGCTTAATGGGACAAAATCGGAGGGCCCAGACAATCTTCATCCGAGAATATTAAAGGAACTGGCGCATGAAATTGCAAGCCCGTTAGCGAGAATTTTTAATGAATCGGTAAACTCAGGGGTTGTACCGTATGACTGGAGAATTGCTAACGTAGTTCCTATCTTTAAGAAAGGGAAAAAAAAGTGATCCGAGTAACTATAGGCCTGTTAGTTTGACATCTGTAGTATGTAAGGTCTTGGAAAAAATTTTGAAGGAGAAAGTAGTTAAGGACATTGAGGCCAATGGTAATTGGGACAAGTTACAACATGGTTTTAATAAAGGTAGATCATGCCAAACCAACCTGATCTCCTTCTTTGAGAAGGTGACAGATTATTTAGACAAAGGAAATGCAGTAGATCTAATTTACCTCGATTTCAGTAAGGCATTTGACACGGTTCCACATGGGGAATTATTAGTTAAATTGGAAAAGATGGTGATCAATATGAAAATTGAAAGGTGGATAAGGAACTGGTTAAAGGGGAGACTCCAACGGTCGTACTGAAGGGTGAACTGTCAGGCTGGAAGGAGGTTACTAGTGGAGTTCCTCAAGGATCAGTTTTGGGACCAATCTTATTTAACCTCTTTATTACTGACCTTGGCACAAAAAGCGGGAATGTGCTAATAAAGTTTGCGGATGACACAAAGCTGGGGGGTATTGCTAACACGGAGAAGGACTGGCATATCATACAGGAAGATCTGGATGACCTTGTAAACTGGAGTAATAGTAATAGGATGAAATTTAATAGTGAAAAGTGCAAGGTCATGCACTTAGGGATTAATAATAACAATTTTAGATATACATTGGGGACACATCAGTTGGAAGCAACAGAGGAGGAGAAGGACCTTGGGGTATTGGTTGATCACAGGATGACTATGAGCCGCCAATGTGATATGGCCGTTAATAAAGCTAATGCGGTTTTAGGATGCATCAGGCGAGGTATTTCCAGCAAAGATAAGGAGGTGTTAGTACCATTATATACGGCGCTGGTGAGACCCCACCTGGAATACTGTGTGCAGTTCTGGTCTCCCATGTTTAAGAAGGATGAATTCAAACTGGAACAGGTTCGGAGACGGGCTACTAGGATGATCCGAGGAATGGAAAACCTGTCATATGAAAGGAGACTCAAAGAGCTTGGCTTGTTTAGTCTAGCCAAAAGAAGGCTGAGGGGGGATATGCTTGCTCTTTATAAATATATCAGAGGGATGAATATTAGGGAGGGAGAGGAATTATTTAAGCTTAGTACCAATGTAGACACAAGAACAAATGGGTATAAATTGGACACTAGGAAGTTTAGACTTGAAATTAGACGAAGGTTTCTAACCATTAGAGGAGTGAAGTTCTGGAACAGCCTTCCAAGGGGAGTAGTGGGGGCAAAAGACATATCTGGCTTTAAGACCTAGCTTGATAAATTTATGGAAGGGATGGTATGATGGGATAGCTTAATTTTGGCAATTGATCTTTGAGTATCAGCAGATAAGTATGCCCAGTGATCGGTGATGGGATGTTGGATGAGGTGGGATCTGAGTTACTGCAGAGAATCCTTTTCTGAGTGCTGGCTAGTGAGTCTTGCCCACATGCTCAGGGTTTAGCTGATCACCATATTTGGGGTCAGGAAGGAATTTTCCTCCGGGGCAGATTGGCAGAGGCCCTGGAGGTTTTTCGCCATCCTTTGCAGCGTGGGGCATGGGTCACTTGCTGGTGGATTCTCTGCAGCTTGAGGTCTTCAAACCACAATTTGAAGACTTCAATAACTCGGACGTAGGTTAGGGGTTTGTTATAGAAGTGGATGGGTAGGGTTCTGTGGCCTGCTTTGTGCAGGGGGTCGGACTAGATGATCACATTGGTCCCTTCCGACCCTGGAGTCTATGAGTCTATAAGGCAGGATCCAAATGTGGAGGTGCTTGGTGTGGGGAATCCAGGTGTGAGTTGAGAGGGTTCTGTGTGGGGCAATCTGGGTGTGAGTGGCTCAGTGGGAGATCCAGGAGCGGGGGGATCTGGATGCACAGGGGCCTGTTTGGGGAGGTTCTAGATATTTGGGGGTGAAGCTCAGCAGGAGGGTCTGGATATGAGGGTCTGGATGCACAGGGGTTGGGCAGATGGGGAAGCAGCTCCCTGTACACTGATCCCTTCCTCGCAGCTGAGGAGCGATGGGCGCAGGAAGCATTGTGCGGGGGGGAGAGTTTGCAAGCTTCCTACAGCCAGGGTAGAAATCTGGGGGTGGGTCTGACACGGCCCCAGATGCCATGCAGGGGAAGAGGAAGTCCTGTCCTCCCCAGCCCAGCCGGAACTAGCAGCTGAGCCTGGCGCAGGGTAGGGGCCACCAGCCAGGTCTTCCCCAGTCCTGCCCCTTGCCCCACAGTGATTTACCTCTCTGCTGGCTGCCCTGGGCACCCAAAACATAGTGCTGGGGAGGGTCTCATGACCGCTCTTGTGGCTTCCCTTTGCTCCCCCATCAGAAAGTCATTTTTCTGTGTGGAAGCAAAGAAATCTGCGGGGGACATAAATTCCGCACATGCGTAGTGGCAGAGAATTCCCCCAGGAGTAAGTGTGAACTCCTACACAAAGCAACACATATACACACACCTAACCCAGCCCTACACACAGCGTGCACACAATGTACACTGGAATACACCTCTGCAATAGTGCGGTCTAACACACACTCCTGTACACACACATGCCAAGCCAGATCAGGAGAGTATTTCTAACCAGCCGCACCTAAAGCAATCATCACCCAGGACACAAGGTGGCCCCTCCCACCCCCTGGGCCATTTCTCCTACAGTGAGATCTTCCTGTTGGCAGTTGCAGCACATGCCATTCTGTTAACTAGCTGCCATTCACTGGCACTCCCTTGAGCCTGAACTGAAGGGAGGCTCACCCCAGGCCACTGCGATCCACGCCAGGCCGGGTGATGATCCCTGCAGGAGGCTGGCACGGCCCAGCCCAGTCCCAGCAGGACTTTCCTCGGATTCTAGGCAGGGCAATGACCCCAAATGCAGTTTCTGGCCCCTGAAATGGATCTTTGCAGGGAACATATGCAACCCCCCAAGGCCCCTGTGCCTGCTGAGGAAGTAACAGGAAGAGAGGCAGGCTGACAAGGCAACTGGCAGGCCCCCAGGAAGCCCGGCATCAGCTCCCACATGTCTCTTTGTGTCACTTTCAAACAGCCTGTCCTTACCACTCAGGTAATTTCAAACACAGTTCTGCAGCCGAGGGGACACAGCAGCTATACCAGGGAGGTGCCACACATGTGCCTTAGTAGCAAATGGCTGTGCAGGGGGCTTGCAAAGGGACTGACTTCCCCTGGGGCTGCCCAGCACGGGTGTTCTCCTGGGGCTGGAATGGGGCTCTCTCATTTACCCCGCAATGGAGAGGACTGGAGAGGGCGGGAGCACCAGAACGGGCCTTCCCTGGGGTGGGGGTGGAATCAACCCCCACACAAACAGACAGGAGGTGAAGACTGAATGACAGGGATCATGAGCAGGAGCAAGCACAGGAGGAAGGACAGGCTTGAAAATTGAAGGGAAGAGAAAAAACAAACAAGGGAGGGACCAGTGTAGCGACAGTGTAGCGACATGGGAGAGCAGAGAGACGAGATCAACAGAGCCTGGGAAAACAGGGTCAGGACAGCAGTCAAGGGTGCTGGGAGAAAAGTGGGGGTGAGGGGAAGAAGAAGGAATAGCAACTGCCCTTTCGGTCTATCTCCTACACTCAGATGCCCAAAACCTCCAGGGCTCAGCTCCGTCACCAGGGCTTCCATCAACACTCACCCCTCTGCACCCTACTGTTCTGCAACAAGTGTCCTGCGTTGTCACCCTATCTGCCTGTGCCTTCACCCCATACACATCTGCCTATCCATCCACACACATCCATCTCTCTTTTCTCCCCCTCAGGTGTGTGCACCTCTGCCCCCCAAGTGATGCTAACAAGCCAGTCATGCATGTTAAACCAGCCCTGTGATCCCCACTCCACTCCCCCCTGCAGAACTCTCTATGCTGCGCTGAGCACGGAGGTGCTCAGATAACGCAGGCCAGCTGCTTCAGCTGGGGGCAATGCTCCTTTGCTGCTTCCAGGGCACAGAGAGAATACTTGGCACAGCACAAAGACACCTTGTGATCCAGCCGCACTGCCCATCAGGAGAAAGCCTGACGTCACAATAACCAGCCCCCTTCCTCGGTTCTGTGGTGCCTTTTAGTTTTCACTTAAGCAAACCACAGAAGGGTTTTCAGAGTGTTGCTCTGGCTCAGGGGTCACTGCCAAGTCTCTAATCAGCCCTGGCCCCTTCGCTGCCAGCTAGCGGGATTGGGGAGCCCAGGCTGAGTCAGAGAAACAAACCCAGTGATCTTCGCTTGGAGGCATGAGTGGAAGCTTTCATGTCACTGGAATCAGGCAGGAATGATGAGGAGCATCTAGCCCAGCAAAATCAGCACCCAGGGCCATTCCCACAGCCGGCACGGAGCTGGCACCACGCAATAAGTGAGCTCATGACAGCCGCCCACAGCCACAGCTGAGAAAGCAGCCGGATCCCCCAGTTTGCTCCCTACCACTGCGCTCTCCTCATTCCTAGTGCACGGCACCATTGCAAGCGCTCAGTCAGATTCAGCCATGGACCTTGCGGGGAGAGAGAGGTGAGAACACCTGCCCCAGCCAGGGCTGGCTCCAGGTCACAGCACGCCAAGCGCGTGCTTGGGGCGGCACGCCGCAGGGGGCGCTCTGCCGGTTGCCGGGAGGGCAGCAGGTGGCTCCGGTGGACCTGCCGCAGGCGCCCCTGTGGAGGGTCCACTGGTTCCGCGGCTCCGACGGAGCATCCGCAGGCACGCCTGCGGCAGGTCCACTGGAGCTTTGGGACCAGCGGACCCTCCGCAGGGATGCCTGCGGCAGGTCCACCGGAGCTGTGGAGGGTCCACTGGTCCCGCAGGCATGCCTGTGGGAGGTCCACCGGAGCCGTGGGACCAGCGAGCGGCAGAGCGCCCCCCACGGTGTGCCGTCATGCTTGGGGCGGCGAAATTGCTAGAGCTGGCTCTGGCCCCAGCAATACCTTAGGGCTAAGCATCATAGAGGCCCACAGAGAATCAGAGACCAGCATGGTATTGTCTCCTATGCCCTGCAGTCCATGGCTTTGTCCAGAATGAATTCTGCAGGGTAGCCAGGCTCAGGATGGGGACAGCTGCCCTCAGCTTGACACTGTGGGTAGATCCCAAACACACACTCACTGCACCCCCTTTATTAGTGTACAGCAACACTTTGCTAGCCCGTAGCAGCTTCCCACCAGGGATCTCTAAGCACATTGTGGATTAAGCCCCACAGCAACCTTTGGAAAGAGGCAAATGGGGTAATAAGCTGGCAGGCACCACTGCCCCCTACTGGATGGAAGTGGAATTGATTCCCCATGTGTTCAAGTCCCCATGCTGCTGCCAGAGAATGGAGATTCTCATTTGATGGGGTAGGTGCAGGTACCTGTGCTTTTAGAGCAGCACTGTATCCCTGTGGGCACAGGGAAGCCACACAATAGGTGGACATAAGGTGCAGCACAGGGACAACTGTGAAGCACTGGGTGACAGGAGTTCTGTTACGGTAGTAGCACCCCTCTTTGAATGGAGGCATGGGGAGGTCCTGGTCACACACTGCCTTAGTGACAAAGCAGGAGCAGAAGCCCACTCCTGTGCTCCAGCCAGGGACTCTCCTCACCCCCCGGACCTTCCGCAGGTGTTAGACTGGAGTGCTTGGAGAGGAGGGAGGGAACTAGCCTTAGGCACGAGTGTCCCTCTCTTCTGGGCCAAAGGGATCCCAGGATGCAGAGTGCTGCTGGCAGGGGCCTTGGCATAGACTCATGATTACCATAGCGACTCTCACCAGGAGATGGGCTCAGCCAGTGTGGGAGGCCAGCAGCAGCTTCCACCTGTCAAGAATTGATCCCCTCACTCTCCACCCCTGCGGAGAATCACCTGGGCATCGGGGCAGAGGAAATGAGGAAGGAGCCTGGTCCAGGAGCAAGTACCTTGCAGCAGGGGCAGACAGGCAGCCAAGCCCCGAGCTGGGCTGGCAGTGGCAGCTGGTGAGCAGGAGCAGCACTGATTGCAGGAGAGAGGCAGCAATTCTGCACTGCTGTGCTCATTAAAGGGCAGCCAGAGGAGGCAAAGCGGCCCAAACACACGCTCCCGCTACATGCCCAGAGCCCTTCTTAGACACACGGACACCCCACCTCCCAGGGATCCCAGCCTGATTCTCACCCTTGTCTGCAATCAGCAGAGCACACTCTGTGCAGGGCTCCTGCCCCACTGTACTCTCAGACAGCCCATACCCACTCCCAGGTGTGGAACCACCTCTGCTGACCGCACACAGCCCTCTGCCCTCCTCCCTGGATCACAGGCCAACTCCCTGTGCCCCCTCACTCACAGATCCCAGTCCAGGTGGTCTTCTCCCCATTATGCCTTGCAGGGCAGTCACTCCCCCTCCCCTTTGATCATACAGTCCAGGGACCAGGCTGCCCTTTCCGCTGCCCCCTCCCTTACACACACTGGGGCAGCAGCATGCACAGAGTGGGAAGGAAGGTAACAGACTTTCTGGTAATAATGTCACCATTCCTAACACTCAGGAGTGCGAGGACAGTGAGAAGTGTGGCTTGGAAGCAGGCAGACTCTGCAGACAATGGCGCCAGATTCACAAAAACTCAAGGCCAGATTTCAAGGGCTCAGCACCCACAAGCAGGGCCAGGGTTTCAAAACAGCTCAGCTCTCACTGAGGCACCTAAATCAGAGCCTGATTGATGCAATCTGGTTCTAGATAACTGCATTGGGTCTGATACTGTCTGTGCAATACACCTGGGATATAAAGTGCAGGCAGTGTGTCCTAGAGCAGGGGTTCTCAGCCTCTTTCTTTCTGAGCCCCCCCACTCCCTATATGTTATAAAAAATTCCATGGCCAACCTATGCCACAACTTTTTTCTGCATATAAAAGCCAAAGCCGGCATTAAGGAGTAGCAAGCAAGGCTATTGCCCAGGTCCCCACACTACAATGGACCGGCAAAGCTAAGCTGCTCAGGCTTTGACTTCGGCCCTAGGTGGCAGGGTTCAGGGCCCCAGCCTTCAGCCCCACATGGCAGGGCTTTGGCTTTCTGCCCTGGTTCCCAGCAAGTCTAACACTAGCCCTTCTTGGTGGACTCTCTGAAACCTGTTCGTGGCTCCCAGACCACTGGTTCAGAACATGCAGCACTGGACTGGGACTCAGGTGAGCTTAGATCTATCCCCAGCTCTGCCACTGGCCTGCTGGGTGACCTTGGGCATGCCATGTTCCCTGCCCTGTGCCTCAGTTTCCCCACCTGTAAAATGGGGATAATGATCCTGACCTTCCTTTGTAAAGTGCTTTGAGATCTACTGAAGAAATGTGCTAGTTAAGAGCTAGGTAATATTGTTACACACCCATTATGCTAGATACAGTCCTTTGTGCGGGTCAGTGCTGTGTCAGATGGGTTACACTGTCACCAAAGGCTGTAACAATATGGCCAAACTCAAGGGTTACACACACCGTAGAGACTGTTATAAAAAAGCTGTGGCCAGCTAGTGTTTCACAGCTCTCACTAGGCCTCCATGGCGGCTTAGAATTGTACACACAAGGACAACATGGACAGAGCTCTGCCCCTCCTGCTCCCCAAGCCCCTCCCACTTGAGTTAAAGGAGTCTCTCCTACAGTTGTTAGCAGCATAACATAAGGGCTGAGTCACACACTGAGCAGTTGCTTCCATGCAGTAGGAGTCAGCGGAGCACATCCACAAGCTGACCACAGCTCTCAGTGCTCACCTAATCCATGACTGCACTGATATGAGCACTGGGCCCAAAGCAAGACAAACAAAAACAGGGCTGCTCAGAGGAGGGAGCAAGTGGGGCAATTTACCCCAGGCCCCGCAGGGGCCCCCATGAGAGTTTTTCAGGGCCCCTGGAGCGGGGTCCTTCACTTGCTCCAGGGGCCCCGGAAAACTCTAGCGGGGCCCAGGCCCCTGAAGCTTCTTCCGCTCTGGGTCTTAGGTGGAGGGGGGCCTTCCGCCCTGGGGTGGAAGGCCCCCCCGCTCTGGGTCTTCAGGGCACTTCAGCAGCAGGTCTCGGAGTGGAAGGACCCCCCACCTCCGAATTACTGCTGAAGCGGGGGCCCCCCGCTGCCGAAGACCCCAGGCCCCCTGAATTCTCTGGGCGGCCCTGAACAAAAATCTAATCCCACTGGAGTTTTGGGAGATCCGAACGCTGGATCCGGATCAGCTTGCTACAGTGCAAGAGTCTCTCTACTTGATGCATTGCTCTTCTGAGGCCGGTCAGCTCTTCTAACCCTCCGTGCCAGCAAAGTCTATGCAGCCCCGGCATTGATTTCCAATGCTGTACGATCCATCTGTTTGCAACAAGGAGTGCATGCAGTTCTATTAGCCATAATGGTGCCTGTAACAGCATATGCAGGGGCAAGGGGAAGGCACTCCAAATTCAGATTTAGACTGATGGTTGTTTCAATATTTTAGGGGCACCTTCTCTCTTGAGTTGTGAGCTATGGCCCTTTCCTACCTCCTGTAGGTCCAGGACTCCTGCCTCCTCCCATTCCCCAAATACTGGTTTGACACCAGATTTTCCTTTCCAGATGAGTTATGCTCCACATAGGAATGGGGGGGGGTCAAGCCTGCTTAGCCCTCTGCAAAAGCTAGAGCAGCATTGGGACTGCTCTAATTTACACCTGGCTACAACAGCCCACAAGGGGCCATTCTTGAAAGTGAGAATAATCAGAATTCAACAAACAGCCCAGCCATGGCCCCTCTTTCCCTGCCACACTCCCTGTGCTAGGATCTGTAATGTATGCGTGTGAAGGGCTATTCTGCTGGTTCTCTCACAGAATTCCCTGGCCACCAAGTCCTTCTACTTAACCTCTTCTTGGATAAACTAAATGCTTTAGTCCAATCCTAGCCAGAGTTTTGACGTGGCTAATAAGATGGTGCATATTGGGTGCTTACCTGAGATTCTTCCAGCAGCTAAGCCATAAATGAGAAAGCCAGAAGCTGCATCATCTTTGCTGACTTTTCCTCTTAGCCTGGGTGTTAGCTTGTTTGGTCTTAAATAGAAAGAGGATCAGACTTGGACAAAAACAGCACAAATGGATTCCACCGGCTTGCTCACACACATCTGTCCACTCACCCCCCTCCCTTCCCACTCCTTTTCTCACCCATCCACCAGCCTGGGAGTGCATGGGGGGGGGCACATGCAGCAGGGCTTTAAGGCCTCACCTAATCAATGTGACTCTTGAAGGCTCAGTGCCCTTTACTGCAGGGGTCTCAAACTGGGGGTTGGGACCCTTCAGGGGGTCACAAAGTTATTATGTGGGGGGTTGCAGGCTATTAGCCTCCACCCCCTAACCGCACTTCGCCTCCAGCATTTATAATAGTGTTAACAATAAAAATGTGTTTTTAATTTATAAGTGTGTGGGTTGGTCACACTCAGAAAGGGGTCACCAGTACAAAAGTTTGAGAACCACTGCTCTACTGAAAGAGCACAAGCCGATCTGACCCTACAGCAAGCATGGGGTGCCCCCATCCCGATGGCTAATGCAGGGGGAGAGGACATGCCTGGGTCTGACAGCAGGGACTCTGTCTCCCTCTAAGCAGCAAGGGGTGCTTTCCCCAGGTTGGTGTGTCCCAGTAACAAAGGGGGAGAATACCTGAGGTCTGCCAGGGCACGGGATGGAATCTTTCCCTGGCTGCAGCATGTTATTACCGTCTCTGCATGCAGGCGAGTTTGGAGGCTGGAAGCCAGCAGGGAAGCTTGTTTGGCTTGTACTGTCTCTGTCCCCTGCAGGCGCTGCATGTACTGCCCTGGCGGGGGAGCAGGATCCAGCACGGACATGGGGAACAGTGTGTGGAACCAGTGACCCATGCAATGAGGGCAGCCCCCACAGTCCCAGCCCCCCAGCTGGCTCGCCCAGGCTGCCGTTAAACATTGGGTGCAGCCTCCATCTGCCCTGGCTGGCAGCGGGGGCAGCACATTTATGCCACTAGGTGACATTATGGCTACACATACTGGCATTGCCATTTCAACACTGTTTCAGGGGCAGCCGGTGCCCTCCAGCAGCGGGACACCTCCCAGAGCTGTTTCCGTTTTAGAGCCATTTGCGAGGGGAGAGAGCCGCACCACCACCCAAAATCATTTCACTTCGGAGCCTTCCATTATTCACACACAGCTGGGGTGACTGAGTGACAGAGAAAGAGGGACAGAAAGTGACACACATCCAGCCTCTCACAGGAGAGATGAGGGGAGGGCCTCTCCCAGCAGGGGGCGCTATAGGGAATGGTTAGGCCATCGTATGGAGAGCTCATAGGTATCCTAGTCTCAGCCGCTCCCAGCAAGAGGCAAAATAAGACCTGGTGAAGGGGGGCTGGTTCTGATGAGCTCACCCAGCCCCTTTCTCTTTCTCTACAGTGCCTGCTAAGTGTCCCGATCACCAAACTGGCGAGTCTCCCTCAAATTCAATGGCCCCCAGGCTTATACGCAAAGCAAGCAAGTCACCCTGTGCACCAGTAGTGACCCCTCACCAGCAACACCACACAGTCCCCCCTCTCTTAGCCCCAGTGACCAGCCGGCTCTGTGCCCCCACGGCCCCACCTGTGGAAAGGGCCTAGTCCAGCTCTGATTCAGAGCGAAGCCTGGCCTGTGTCTCCATCCAGATAAAATCCAAAGTTTTCACCCTGATACCTCACTCCCTTCCTCAGGTCTCTGTCCCAGAAATAGGCTCCAACCATACCCCATTACCTCAGATAAAAGTCTAGCTCCTACTCCATGTTCCAATCCCAGAAAAAGGCACAGTCCCCACTCTGCAGCCCTGGCCAGTTGCACACCCTGGGCCTGTCTACACTGCACACTAAACCCAGGCTGTTACACAGGTCAGCAAGCACTCAAGACCCAGGTACTAGGACCCTACTAGTCAGGGTCAGTCAGAGCTTGAGTCCCACTGTGACTCGGGTGCAAGCTCTGTCATTTTGCAGTGTGGACGCAGCTCGAGCCGCAGACCTGAGTCAAAAGGTCTGCACAGTGCAGTATGGATGTGTTAGCACAGTTATGAGACCCAGGGCCAGCAACTGTAAACCCAAGTTTACAGTGCAGTGCGGATGCTCAAGCACAGGCTTGGAAACACCAAGCCCACAAGCCCAGGTCCCACAGATGCAGCACAGATATACTCACCCCCCCTTCCCCACAAGACCCCACCCCCAGGAAGGCACGATCCACAACAGACCCAAGACAATGTGGCAGAATCTCTTAAAGCAAGACGGTCACTGAGACTCTAAGAGGTGCAGGTTGGGCCTTTAAAAACCAGCAGTAGCAGCTTCTAATCAATCCACCACTCTGAGCCAGCCCTTGTCAAGAGTTTGTAGTGGGAGTAATAGACTCATAATAGCTCACAACCAAGAGGCTGCACCAGGTGCTGAGGGAGCCTCGCTGAGAGCCCCGATAATAGGAATTGCAGTCACCAGGGGCACATGCTGCAGCTGTGAGTCAATCATCAGGTACATAAAGGTGCTTGCTACCTGGCTCCCCACCACCAAACCAACCCCCTCCAGAGGTGGGTGCACAGAGGAGGAGTGAGCAGTGGGGCCAGAAGAAGGGGCGATGGTTAGATGGAGAGCGTTAGGGTTTGGGGAAAGCCTGGATGTGAGGACAGAAGGAAAGGGAGGAGTCAAGGATGTTCCCGAGGGCGCAAGCTTGAGCGATGGGAGGCGTGGTAGTGCTGATGAAGACATGGGAGAGTTTAGGGATGTGTGGAGAGGGACAGAGAGATGTGCCATAGGCAGAGAGTACAGGGCTGCAGAGATAGATCTGAGAGTGGTCTGTGAGGTGACAAGAGAGGATGGTGTGTGAGTTGAGGGGGAAAAGGGTAGTGGATGAATGGCAGACTCTTGGGAAACAGTACCGAGAGGGAGGAGGAAGAGGATCCATTGATGGTAACATAGAAGAGAGGAACTAGGAAAAGACACATTCAGGAAACCCATGGAGGAGAGGGTCTGGTCAGTGGTGTACAAGGCAGCAGGGAGCTGGAGGTGCTGAATATGGTGGATAGACCCTTAGACTAGACAAGGAGGTGGGCACTGGTGAGTTTCAGTTCAAAAGCATTTTATTAGCCTACACACTATTTATATGGGTGATCTTCAGGAGTGCAGGAGTTAGCCCCAGTGGCTTCCAGGCCCAAGAAATAACCAGGATAGAGGGAGGAACCAAGGAGTCAAATGCCCCCGCACCCAGGGCTATCTATCCATCCCACTGTGAAGGGGATGAGGGTCAGGTCTACCCCAGCACCAGCAATGGGACCACAGAAACCTGTTGGACTCAGGAGTCTCCAAGATCATGGAGAAATAGACTAGATGTGGTGCTGGTGTAGATGTGGAACAGACCCTGCACTGGAATGGATGAGGGGATAGATGGACAACCCAACTCAGATGACCGGAGAATCTGAACTATCCAGAACTCATCCATACATGGCACCAACTTCCCCTCTTTCCTGTGGGTACTTAACCCCCCTCTGTCCCTCAACCCTGGCCCCCCACTCCACCCCTTTCATGAGGCCCTCCCCTGCCCCCATTCCAACCCCTTCCCCAAAGTCCCCATCCCAACTCCGACCCCTCCCTGCTCCTATTCCAACTCCTTCCCCAAATCCCCGCCCTGGACCCGCCTCCTCCCCTGAGTGCACCACATTCCCGCTCCTCCTCCTCCCTCCTGGACCGTGCTAACGCTGCCAAAAAGCTGTTTGGCGGCAGCCAGGCAGGAAGCGCTGGGAGGTAGAAGGAGGAGTGGGGACATGGCGCGCTCAAGGTAGGAGGAGGTGGGATGGGGGGTGAGGGGAACTTGGTTGCCGGTGGGTGCAGAGCACCCACTAATTTTTCCCCATTGGCGCTCCAGCCCCAGAGTACCCACAGAGTCGGCACCTATGCATACATGGGAACAAGCTCATAGCTGGAGATAAAGGGGCTCTTCTAGACCCTAGAGTAAAGTCCAGAGAATCTATTGCTTCCAGGAAGGCATGTGCCAGCCCATCTGAGCTGATATGCAGATACTTATTGAAATCTCCAAAGACAATCATCTAAGAGTATCGAAGAGTAGCACCAATAGCAGAGAACTGAGCTGCTGTGTTCCAGTTTTAAGGATAACTGCACCTATATTTTCCCCCTCCCTCGTCCCTTGAGGGAATGCACGTAAAAGGTTTCTGGCTCCCAGCCGTCACCTCTCATGGGCAGAGACCCACGTTGTACTCCCTTCTGACCAGGAGCGTTAAGGCTGCACAGTTCCCTGCCTACGTTGTGATGTCCACAACAAGGCAGACTGCTCAAGAGGCCAGCATCTGAACTTTGCTCTCTCCGCGAGCTATGGCCAGTGTATTGCCAGCAGTTACAAGTGACCACACAGCTCTTTCTAAGCAAACTCATTTATTCTGAAGGTAAAAGCATTACAGAGAAAGCACATACAACCCGCAAAAGAACTGACACACGTGCTAAAAAGCTTACCAGTGGGCACCCCCAACCCAAGACTCTGGTATTGGTCAGTCCTTCAAACTCCACAGCTGGGTTTTTCCTGTGGTTACACGTTTGGATCAGTCTGTAGATCAGGAACCAGAGTGAAGGCTCGAGTGAGTTCAAGCTTGTGCTATTTATCCAAAAGTCCTTTCTTTCTCTGTTGGCGTCTGGAGAATTCAATTTGAACCAGCATATGCGAGGCTCCTCAGGTGGTGGTGCCCCTCCAGAGGTGTTATAACTTCAGGGCTAGTCTGCACAGGGAGCTTACACTGCCATAGCGACATCTCTCAGGGGCATGAAAAATCCACACTCCTGAGAGCCGGGGCTATGCCAACCTCACCCTTGGGACAGACAGTGCTAGGTCGACAGTAGAATTCTTCCATCGACCTAGCTACCACTGCTTGGGGAGCTGGAACAGCTACGGGAGAACCCTGCAGCTAGTTCTTGGCCCAGGCCAGACGCAACGAATAAACTTTGCTCCTCAGTTGCCCATCTCACTCGTGATGAATAGGTCACAATGACGCTGCATGAGGTTCTAAATCCCCGAGGACCCAACGAGAAGGAAATGGATCGGCAGCAACATCCAAATGGGTCTCAGGGACTCCTCAGAGGCAGGTGATGCTCACCCACTGAACCATGAAAAGTGCTGGCTTTCTCCACAACAGGGGGAATCTCAGACCTTTGCACCACCTTGGCCAATGAGAAGCCAGGAGACCTACTAAAGGTGCTCAAAGGGAGCACCTGGTGCCATATTCAAGGCTTTCTTCCCCTGCAAAGAGCCAGCCTAATGGGTATCTCCAAAACTGCCCCTGCTCATAGAATCGTAGGCCTGGAAGAGATCTCTAGAGGTCATCTAGTCCAGTCACCTGCACTCATGGCAGGACTCAGAATTATCTAGACCGGGGTAGGCAACCTATGGCACGTGTGCCAAAGGCAGCAAGTGAACTGATTTTCAGCGGCACTCACACTTCCTGGGTCCTGGCCACCGGTCTGGGGGGCTCTGCATTTTAATTTTATTTTAAATGACGCTTCTTAAACATTTTAAAAGCCTTATTTACTTTACATACAACAAGAGTTTAGTTATATATTATAGACTTAGAGAAAGAGACCTTCTAAAAATGTTAAAATGTATTACTGGCATGCAAAACCTTAAATTAGAGTGAATAAATGAAGACTCGGCACACCACTGCTGAAAGGTTGCTGACCCCTGATCTAGACCATCCCAGACAGGTGTTTGTCCAACCTGATCTTAAACATCTCCAATGATGGAAATTCCACCACCTCCCTAGGCAATTTGTTCTAGTGCTTAACTGCCCTGACAGGAATTTTTACCTAATGTCCAGCTTAAACCTCCCTTGCTGCAATTTAAGCCCATTGTTTCTTGAGGTATCCTCAGAGGTGAAGGAGAACAATTCTTCTTCCTCCTCCTTATAACAACCTTTTATGTACTTGGAAACTGTTATCATGTCCCCTCCCAGTCTCCTATTTTGCAGACTAAACAAACCCAGGTTTTTCAATCTTCCCTCATAGGTCATGTTTTCTAGACCTTTAATCATTTTTGTTGCTCTTTTCTGGACTTTCTCCAATTTTTTCCACACCTTTCCTGAAATGTGGCACCCAGAACTGGACACAATGCTCCAGCTGAGACCTAATCAGCATGGCGTAGAGTGGAAGAATTACTTCAAGGGTCTTTCTTACAACATTCCTGCTAATATATTACAGGGAGGGATAGCTCAGTGGTTTGAGCACTGGCTCACTAAACCTACAGTTGTGAGTTCAAGCCTTAAGGGGGCCACTTAGGGATCTGGGGCAAAAATGAGTACTTGGTCCTGCTAGTGAAGGCAGGGGGCTGGACTCAATGACCTTTCGAAGTCCCTTCCAGTTCTAAGAGATAGATATATCTCCATATATTTATCCCAGAATGACGTTTGCTATTTTTGCTACAGTGTTGACTCATATTTAGCTTATGGTCCACTATGATCCCCAGATCCCTTTCTGCAGTGCTCCTTCCTAGGCAGTCATTTCCCATTTTGTATGTTTGCAATTGATTGTTCCTTCTAAGTGGAATACTTTGCATTTGTCCTTATTGAATTTCATTCTATTTACTTCAGACCATTTCTCCAGTTTGCCCAGATCATTTTGAATTTTAATCCTATCCTCCAAAGCACTTGCAACCCCTCTCAGCTTGGTATTGTCCATAAACTTTATAAGTGTACTCTCCACGCCATTATCTAAATCACTGATGATTCCAATTCACTCCTCCCAGGACCAGCCCCCCTGGAGCGATCTTCCATCCACACCACTGACAGACAACATGTGACCAAACTGGCCATGCACAAGCAGACTTGAAAGAGGGGGACACTTGTCCCACACCGCCACCACTTGGTCATGCACGTCACCAAAATCCCCCAGACACAGGGACACAGAGGAGAAGGGAAATGCCCCTGGACAGCCAAATGGGAAACCGGGACTGCACTATGAATAAAAAACACACTCCAAGGTACGTGTGGAGGATCCAGAAAGGAACCCATTTCAGGCAGGGAAGGAAAAGTTGGACAAGGACAAAAGGAACAAAGCATCTGCCAAACCCAGCTACTAGCTTCTTGCTATCACCTGCTGGCAATGGTCAAAGAATTTAGGCACCAACTTCCAGCTGCAGTCTCTGGGCAGGAGGTTAATGGGACATCTAGGCCAGGCGTCGGCAATCTTTCAGAAGTGGTGTGCCGAGTCTTCATTTATTCACTCTAATTTAAGGTTTTGTGTGCCAGTAATACATTTTAACCTTTTTAGAAGGTCTCTTTCTATAAGTCTGTGATATATAACTAAACTCTTGTTGTATGTCAAGTAAATTAGGTTTTTAAAATATTTAAGAATCTTCATTTAAAATTACATTAAAATGCAGAGTCCCCTGGACCGGTGGCCACGACCCGGGCAGTGTGAGTGCCACTGAAAATCAACTCGCGTGCCACCTTCAGCACGCGTGCCATAGTTTGTCTACCCCTGATTTAGGCAAACATCCCAGGGCCCAATCCCAGCTAAAAGACATGGACAGTAACACATGGCCCACCCACAATGAAGTCTTGGTCTATGGAGCAGTAGCTACTGAAGTCAGTGGCTACTGACCCATATCACGTAAAATAAAGACCGGTCTATTACCAGCATCTCTCCTTTATTACAGTCCATATGGGCCTCCTGTTATTGGGCAGGCCACCTCTTGTGCATCCCCTCGTGGCATCAGGGCAGCCCTGCAAGTGGCCCTGCCTCAATTTCCCCCTTCAAGGGGCTTCTTCAATAACTCACAAACCTCTTATGTCCATTCACAGACTGTGGTTTCACTCCCCAAGTCCCAGGTTCCTGCGCCAGAGCCTAATTGCTCCCAGACACACCAGGTCACTCTCCTCTGGCCTCCCTTCGCATCCCCCTTTGCAGCTTCCTGTTACTCTTTATAGAGAATGAGCTGATCTCTCCTGAGGTGTGCCTCCTTAGTAACTAGGGCTGGCTGGGCCCAGGCCTTCAGACCTTAAAGGGCAAGCCACCTTGTTACACCTCCCCCCAGCTTCAGAGCTTGTCTATATTCTCAGGTACAGATTCATCCATCCCTGAGGCAGAGGCAGGGCGATTTCAGTCCCCTAACCTCAGCCGCCCCCGCTTTCTCTCTTCTTGCGAGATTGGCCACTTCCCTTTTAAACCTCATTAACTCCACACAAGGTGACCTCCCCCACTGCTCCTCCCCTCTCCCTCCTCCTTATCTGCAGCATCAGTGGCCATCTCACCTGGGTGCCGGTCTGTCTGGCTTCCTGACGTCCCTAATGAGCCAATAGCACAGATGTCCCAGGAAAACAAGACAGATTGAACAGGGGGAGGGGGAGAAGGGGGAAACAAGAGACAGGGAGAGAGGTGCTCGGATACCATGGTGATGAGCCTGGTAGGAAGATGGATAGACCAGGGAGGAAGAAAGGTAGGAAGGGGAATACAGAAGGGATGGGGATGGGTGGGTGAGAGACGCAAGGACCAAATCTCAGTGGGGAAAAGTGGACGAGACAGGATGGGAGGAAAGAAGAGAAAACATGGGAGACTGGTGGAGAGATGGATAAGGAGGACTGGGCAATGGGGGTGAAGAGAGAGGAACAACGGACTGATGAGAAGAGCTGAACATGGAGGGATGAGTTCATATTATGGGAGATGTCAAGGAAGGAGTCAGTCAATACTCTCCCTGGCCCCCTTCACCTCACTGATCCCCTCCGCTGCTCTCAGCACATGGCCTCCTTTAGTCCCCAAGTCTGTTCAGCCCCTACCCAGAGCTCTCTTGGAGGAGGCGAGGGGGTGAAGGTTCCAGGAAGTCCATCTCTTCTCACTGTCTAACAAATCCTGCCTCATCTGCCTGCTGGGTGCAGCAGGGCATCACCACAGACAGAGAGCTCTGCAGCACACCCTTGAGCCCCACAGACTCAGGTCCACTCCATAGGCAGCAGCAGGGTGGGCTAGCAGGTGAACTGTGAAGCTGGATCCAGGAGAGAGAGTTCTCTGGCAGTAAAGGTGGGGAGCACAAATCAGGACGCCTGGGTTCTATGCTCACCTCGGTCATAGAAGTGAATGCCAGACATGTGGGTTATAGCCTTAGCTGTGACACTTGATTCACTATGATTCTGGAGGTAAGATTAGGGGATCATAATGGTCCCTTCTGGCCCTAAAATCTATGAAGCCAAGAGGGAACTGGGAAGGCTGGGTAGGGCAGGGACTATCTCTATGAGGAGTGTTGGAGAGTCCCATTGTTTGGAAGTGATGACCCCACCCCCAAACACAGAAGGGGCTTGCATCCACCTCATAGGTATCTCAGCACCTGCTTCCCCCAGGAATGGGCCATGCCCTGCTGAGCCATCTGGTGACTTTTCAAGCCACCCCACTCTATGCTTTCCCTAGCTCTCTGCCTTTTGAACACAGTCCCTTATTGCCAGCCCTGCCGTCTGCTCTTCAAAAGCCTTTCCCCTGCTGAATTCATCCATAATACATATTGTAGCCGAGCCCCCGGGGGGTTGGGGTGGCAGCGATATTATCTACATCTGTCTTCATTTCCTTCTCTCTCTCCCTGGCAAGCTGAAGGCTGCGAGATCAGGCCACGGAAATCAGCCCCAAGCTCCTTCCACACTCATCATTCCTGGCTGGGGAGGGGCACCCTCCTACCACCCTGCCCCATCTTTCATTGGAAACAAAACTGGGGCTGGCCTGTGCAGTTTCTGGGCCTGGCCAGAGCGTATTCCTGTCTGAGGATCCCTCACCTCCAACCCCACTTCCTGCAGCTGCAGCCAAGGCAAATTTAATTTTAGTAACCTGATCTTACCTGTCACCACTTGGTGGGTGAGGGTGGGGTGTGTGTGTCTTTCTCTCCCCACCCCTCCCTTGGCATGGGAGCTATTCTGGGAGGCACCAGCACCTGAGAGCAGGAGAGGAGAAATTTTACAGCTAGTAGGCGGGAAAGGGAGGGATGAAGAGAGAGAAAAACCAGCAGGAGGCCAGTGGGAGGAGGAGGGAGGGAACTCGTGATGCAACAGTTTCACACAGCAGCCTTTCAGTCTAGCAGATCCAGGCTCAAATGTAACCTTGGTCCAAAAAAAGTGAGACCATGGGTCTTGATTTAATTTGCCTGAAAACCACTGCTGCAGGAGCTGGCAACAGTTGGTACGGTCTCTGCTTTGGAGGGGCCCAGGGGTGACATGAAGAAGAAGCTGCAGGACAGGATAGAGGATCATTGGCAGAGCAGGGAGCCCAGTACTGAGTTAGCAGGATGGTAATGCAGGGCAGGATGGAGGGGCATTGGCAGGACAGGGGGCCCAAAACTAAACTAGCAGGGTGGTTCTGCAGGGCAGGATGGAGGGGCATTGGCAGGACAGGAGACCCAGAACTGAACTAGCAAGATGGTGCTGTAGGGCAGGATGGAGGGGCATTGGCAGGACAGGGGCCCCAGTACTGGACTAGCGGGATGGTGCTGTAGGGCAGGATGGAGGGGCATTGGGAAACCAGGGGCCCCAGAACTGGACTAAGAGGGTGGCACTGCAGAGCAGGATGGAGGGGCATTGGCAGAGCTCTATGAGAGCCCAGGGCTGGCACAGCAGAGGGATAACACAGGGCAGGATTGAGGGGATTGGCAAACTGATGCAGGGACCTCAGGAGCGGAAGAGCAGAGGATGCTGTAGGGCTGGATTTGGGGGCCTTGGCAGAGGCGAATGCAGGTAAATGTATCAGCAGCACCAGATCTGACATAAATGAAGATGCCCTAGATCAGGGGTCCCCAATGCAGTGCCCGCAGGTGCCATGGCACCCACCAGGGCATCTAAGGGCACCCGTGTACTGGCCGGCGGACAAGCATCCACAGAAATGCCGCCAAGAAGCAGCGTCATCCAGAGGCATCGCCACCAAAATGCCGCTGATTTACAGCGGCATTCTGGTGGCGACACCTCTGGATGATGCTGCTTGTTGGTGGCATTTTGGCGGCGACACCTATTGATGTTGTTGCTTGTCAGCAGCATTTGGGCGGATGCTCATCCACCACCATGGTCCTCCATGGCTCGTCGTCTGAAAAAGATTGGGGACCACTGCCCTAGATCAAGAGGACTGAGGTGAAAGCTGGGGCAGAAATAGCAGGGTGGTGCTATGGCGCAGGATGGAAGGGTACTAGCACAGTCAGAGAGGCAAACCTGGAGTAGTGGGGGGGTCAGACGCAAGTCAGCAGAGCTGCACAGGGAGGCCCAGGGGAAGCGAACGTGGCTTGTTCATGGAAATGGCTCTTTGGCCTCTCCAGCCACCCAGCCCAGCCCAGCGTTGTGCAGAATGGCTGGTAGCCTGGTTGAGCTCCTCACTCTGTGTCTGCTTCTCTGCTGGTGATTTTCCCCGGTACATAAACCCTGCTCCCCTCCCGGCTGTTCTGCTCATGTAAGTTCAGGGCCATTGTGCTATCTGTACTAGGACCCCAGGCTACAATCTTTTTGATGTTATTTCATCTTATTTTTAACCAACCCATCTTTTGTCTCTGCACCACAAGCCCTCGGGAGTCACCTTCCCTTCCACTCCCCTGCTCTGCCGTCCCGACACCTGCTGCTCAAACACGCAGACCTTTTCATCCCAGATCCAGGAGCTCCCCCATCCCCTGAGAAAACAGCAGGCACTTGGTTATTTATTCACCACATTGTGAGGGGCCATCACTCAGGCTGTTCAGCTCTGTTAGTGCAGCTGGTGGTCAGAGGAGAGGAGGCACCAAAGGAGCAGTGGAAAGGGCTGCCCCAGGGACACAGGAGGCTCTTCCATGTGGGGTGCTGATCCCGTGCCCCCCAAGCCTTACTCACACAGTCATGGGGGACAGCCTCTATTAAACTGCTCCCACATCTGCCCTCCCAGAAGTGCTGGGGGCATCAGAAATTCCCACACTGCCAGACAGCAGAAGGGCATGACAGGGGTGGGCAGTCTCACTCCACGGGCTGAGATGGAAAGAGACAGAGCCTTATTACATGGCGATGGAAGAGACGGGACGGGAGGACATGGATGGGGGGGGCAAATATCTCACTCAGAGAGTCATGGGGGAGAAATTTCGCTTTGACATTAAGGCTGATCCGCTTTTCCCAAGAGATCAAGCCCTCAGATGTGCCATAGGAAGTGTAACTCCCCTGGGAAGCTGGGTATCATGCGTGGCATCACCCATTCCCCAAACCTCCCTGCTCTCTCCTCGCAATCCCTTGCCACAATCAGTCAGAGAAAAAGCCTTCTCTGCCACTCTTGGCCTCTGGAAAATCACCTCAGTTTGTTCTTGGTTTGAATTACACGTGTAATGTCTCTTTTCACCCTAGACTATTTCCCTTAATAATGGCTTCAAACTCCTCCCATTGTTTAACTGGACTGTGGATTGTTTACAGTTAGGTAATAATTAATACCACCACCACCTTCGGCTATAAAGCACCTTTCCTCCAAAAGTCCCAAAGTATTTTATAAGTCATAATGAATTATATTTCACAAATCTCTCAAGGCTGGTTACTTCCTGCACCACTGAAATGCAGCCACCTCTGGAGAGAGATGCAACTGCTGTTTAACAACACACAGCAACATTACACAAATTTGCACCAGGAAATGAAGGGTGATACTCTTTCCAACTGAACATAGAACAGGAATTCATTTTTGCAAGATGTAAGCACATGCAGGGAAGTTTGACCAGGATAGAGGGGTCTTGTCAGGGGATCTTTAATGACCACACATGATCAGCACCTTGGTTTTATCATACTTCAGCCAGAAGATGATGCCGCCTGCAGCAAAGTGCCCCCTAGAACCAGGTACAGACAGAGGGGAAAGTGGCATCTACTGAGTCACCAACAGTATTTCCTGCAGCACCTCTACGTTTCCTGGACATCTCCCGTACAAGTACTCACACCCAGTGTCCAGGGAGGTGCCCATCCACATACCAATCCAGTCTCATCTTGAATAATGCGTGAGCTCTAACGAGATCTGAGACCACAGTTCTGTGCAGGCATTGGTATTTATTTCTCTGCTGCTGCTCCTGTTTTTGCTGTTGTAGCTATTGTCCCTGTCTCAGGACACACTCCTCCAAAGGCTGCTCATGGCATCTCCTTGTGATTGCTTTCAGACTAGAGATTTCAGCACAGGAACTAAACCAGGTCCCCCACCAACCCACTGCTGCTCACACTGGTCTCCCCACACAGCAAGGCCTGTGCAGAGCTAGGTTTCTTGGCACGCTGGCTGAACTTGCGTCTGAGAAAGCCACACCTGCCGTCATAGCTTCTATATCTGGCTGGCCTGCTTCCAGGCCACACAATAGAGAGAGACATCATACAGAGCTGGATCCTGCAAGGGGCTGGGTGCCCTCAATTCCTACAGACTTCAGTGGAATCTCAGGGGAAGCTGAGCATGCTTGGCATCCCCAGGAGTTGCTCCTAGCAGGATCAAGCCCACTCAAAATAACCCATATTTGTCTAGGGCCTGAGAGGAAAAATCTGTGCTGCCTTATCATTGCCTCTACCTGGCTCCCTCTCCCTCCCCCTGTTTTAAGACAGATATTCAATTCCATTCCATGTGGCATCTTTACATCCCAGAAATCTACCCTTCCGCATGAGAGCCCAAGGACCGGAGGGGAGAAGGACCAAGGTGGGGCTGTCCCTATGACAGGGAGAGGCAGGTACAGGTGAGCACATTGGGATGACCTGGGGCTCAGGCAGAGTCTTTAGCCCAGCAGCGGGGCATGGGACAATCACATATAAATCATGGGGGAACTGTGGTCAGGGCAGGATCTTCTGTGCAGTGGAAGGCAGTGGGATAGGATCATGGTGACAGCGGGTCTCAGGGTGGGGTTGAGGCAGGCACAGGGGCTTTGCCCATTCGGAATGTTGGGAGGAGGGGCTCAGAGCAAGGGTGTGCTGGGACTAGGGGGCGCTAGTGCATGGACACCCAAATGCCACAGGGTAGGGGAGGGAGCCTCATTAGTGCAGCTAGGGGGCGTTGGACTAGGGTCACACACTTTTTGTGGTGCAGGGAGGAGCCCAGGGAGCGTTACCCACATAATGTGGTGAGGGCAGCTCAGCGCAGGGGCTGGGAGAGAGCTGCCCACACAGAAAGGCATATGCCAAACCTAGAGCAGTTCAGACTGAAGCTGCCTAATCTGGGGACAAGCAGCGGGATTCCTCAGTGGGGCAGAGGCAGGCAGAGTGATAGATTCGGGGGCTCAGTCTCCTGGTAAGGGGCCAGGACAGAACAGGAGGCTGCAGCAATGAAGTGGTCTACAGCAAGAACTACTCACACACGCTGCTGGGCTCGACTTTAATTATCAGCTCGGGAGAAAGACATGGGCCCCACTGTAGATAGTGCAATGGAGACCTCTGCTCAGTATGCAGGAGTGGAAAAAGCAAACAGCACACTATTGTCCACTAGGAAGGTGATGGAGAGTTACACGGAGACTATTATAACGCCAGCATGTAAAACAATGGCATATGGAATCCTCATATGGAATACTGTGTGCCATGCTAGGGACCCTGTCTCCAAAGGGATCGAACAGAAACATAGGGATTCAGAGCCAGGACTGATTAGAGACATAGGAAACTTCCATATGAAGAGAGATTGCGAAGACTGGGACTGTTTAGTTTGGTGAGGAGCTGAATAAGAAGAGGAATGATCAAGGTATAGAAAATACCGATTGGCACAGAGGAGGTAGATCAGGTACTCCCATTTACCCTTCTACAAGATGAGAACTGGGGGCCAGCCAATGAAACAGAAGGGCAGCAAATTTTAAAACAATAAACAGAAATGTTGTTTCACACAACACATGATTAACCAATGGAACACCTTGCCACACTGTATCATTATGGTCAGTGATTAGCATGATTCACAAAAGGATTGCATGTTTGCACAGCTAATGAGAACATTAGATAGGGTTATAAAAAACAGTATCAGAATTTGGAAGGGATATAAACTCTCCTGCTCAGGACAAAGTCAGACCAACTGAGGGTTTTAGGAAGGATGGTCCAGAGGTTAGGGCACTAGCCAGGCTTCTGGAGACCTGGGTACATCTGCCTGCTTTGACACAGACTTCCTGTGTGACCCTGGGCAAGTCACTTGTCCTCCGTGCCTCAGCACCACATCTATCTCCCAGTGTGGTGGGAGCACAAATACATTAAAGACTAAGAGGTGCTCAGATACTATAGTGGTGGGGGTCAAGTAAGTATCTAAGGCAGCTGGGATGACACTTTGGAGATCAGGTTATTCCATAATTGCTCACTTCAGGTATCATCTGGTAGTAGCCGTGGTCACATAAAGCAGGGGTTCTCAATCACTTTCTTTCTGAGCCCCATACCCCACCCCTCAACATGCTATAAAAACTCCACAGCCCACCTGTACCACAACAACTATTTTCTTCATATAAAAGCCAGGGCTGGCATTAAGGAGTAGAAAGTAGGGCAATTGCCTGGGGCCTCGCGAAGCTAAGTTGCTCAGGCTTCAGCTTTATTCCTGGGTGCTGGAGCTCAGGGCCCCGGGCTGCAGTTCTGCACAGTGGGGCTTCATCTTTCTGCCCTGGGTTCTGGACAGTCTAATGCCAGCCCTGCTTGATGGACACCCTGAAACCTGCTCACGGTCACCCAGGGGGCCCTGACCCCTGGTTGAGAACCACTGACATACAGAATACCTGGCTAGATGGACCCATGTTCTGGGTCTGCCAGCTCCTACAGGCCCAATTAGCTGAAGCCTGAGCATCTCCTTCAAATAGAATCGTGATTACTTGGAAAATTTGACTACATTCCAAAGAATCCCCTGAAGAAAAATCCACCCCCCAACTCCACTCATCTCTTGGATCTCCCCAAATCTCAAGAAAACAGCCTGTTCTGCTGCCCCTGGGAGTCCATCATTACTAGCCACCTTTGCAACCAAACCCTGCAGGTAACACCAGACCCCAGCCAGCCACACTGCGTTTGACAATGCCCCTTCCCTCTTCTTTTGCACTGGCAATAGACCCTTCTGCTGAGAGCCATAAATCCTAGCCCCCAACACCAGCGTGTTCCGGATTCCTAGGTAGTGAGCCAACTGCTCCCTGTGAGCATGAGATCAGCAAACAGCACCAGCCAACGTGCCTCCCAAAATCCCTGTCCTCAGAGGGCAAGGGTAAGGAGCAGGTGAGGCCAGGAAGCTGTGCCTGAGCAGGACCCCCAGAGCCAGCCAGATGGAGAGGCTCTCCTCCCCCTCACTCTAGGCTGACTGCTCTCAAACCGGCTTAGTGACTCGGGAATGTTTTGCTTGTGTTGTGTTTATTTCTTCCAGGAATAGCAGGTGCCACTGCTCAGGCAGCTCTGCAGGGTTGTGACTCATTTGAAATGAGTGGCGGTGACTTCCCCCACCAAACTACTGTAACTCCTGTCTGGGAAACTCCAGAAAGCCCACAACCCAGGGAAGGAGAGGAGAGGAAAGGAATGGAGAAAGGAGGAGAAGTAGGTGGCTCCGTGGGTGGAAGAGAGGGAAAAGCAGAATAAGGAGAGGAAAAGAAAAGGGATATGGGGAAAGAGAAGAACAGGAGCAGAGATCTGACAGAGTAAATTGTGAGCCGAGAACAGGAAGGAGGTAATGGGAGCAGAACGTCAAAGAGACGAAAGAAATGGAAAGGAGGAATGGGGCGGGGAGGAAAGGGGAAGATGGGAGCAAAAAGGGGATGGAGATGGGATGGAGGAGGGAAGGAGAGATGGGGCAGAGGAGCAAAGGGAATGGGAAAGCAATGGAGCAAAGAGGAGAAGGAGAGATGGGGCAGAGGGGGAATGGTAAGAAGAAGAGAGAGGGCCAGATGGGGGCAGAGAGGGAAGGAGAGATGGGGGCAGAGAGGGAACAGGAAGAAGGAATAGGAGCAGAGGAGGAAGGAGAGATATCATGGGGCAGAGAGGGAAGGAGGAGGAGGAGGAATGTGGGCAGAGGAGGAAGGAGAGATGGGGCAGAAGGGGAACAGGAAGGAGGAATGGGGCTGAGAGGAAGGAGAGATGGGGCAGAGGGACGAATGGGAGCAGAGGCAGAAGGAGAGATGGGGCAGAGGGCGAATGAGGAGGAAGGAGAGATGGGGCAGAGGGTGAATGGGAAAGATGCGGAATAAGGGCAGAGAGGGAACGGCAACGAGGAATAGGGGCAGAGGAGGAGAAGGCATGGGAACAGAGGTGAAAGGATAGATGGGGCAGAGAAGGAATGGGGGGAGGAGGAGGAGAGATGGGACAGAGGGGTTATGGGAAAGAGGCGGAATGGGGCAGAGAGGGAATGGGAAGGAGGAACAGGGGCAGAGGCAGAAGGAGAGATGGGGAAGAGGAGGAATGAGGAGGAGAGATGGGGCAGAGGGGGAAGGGGAAGGAGGCAGAATAGAGGCAGAGACGAGATGAAATGAAGCAAGCGAAGAAGAGAAGGCATGAGAGAAGGGAGCTCGAGCCCCATTCTGTAGCCGTGCCCTGCCCCGCTCCCATTCCGGGGCACAGAGAAGTTCCACTAAGCAGCCGAGCCCTGCGCTCCCAAGCCTGCAGGCTCCCGCAGCCTCGCCCTCCCCACGCACCCAAGCCCCGGAAGGCAGCACCAGCAGCGCCAAGCCTGCAGCACCTGGGCGAGTGCAGCAGGTGCGCGTCAAGCGCGGCTGAGGGGGGAAAGCAGCTGCCTGCCAAAGGGCTACCCCGAGGGATGATGGGGGGCATCCCCTGGCCAAGCCCAGTCTGGAGAGAGGGGGACGCCGCCGCTGTCGCCCCCGTTCGGGCGGCTGGAGCAGCAGAGATCGAATCGCGCCGCTGCCCCGGTGTTCGGCGCTGTACAGCACGCAGCGGCTCAAGCAGAGCGCGGGCGGGCCCCGGAGACGCCGGATGGCCGCGACAGCCCCAGACGCGCTGGGAGGTTGGGGGGCTGGCTCCTACCTTTGCCGCCAGCCTCCGGGTCTACGTACATGGTCCCTTCCTGGTAGCCGCGGGCTCCTCCCGGGCAATGCAGTCCCCGGACAGCGGTGCGAGCTGCTGGCTTTGTACGGTCCGCTCGGGGCAGCTGGGGGACAGCGAGCATCAGCCGCAGGCGGCGGGGAGGCGGGCAGGCGGGGCGGGCAGCCGAGCCCCGGAGCTGCCGGGAGCCGGCATGTGGGGGGAGCCTGGCTGGCGGCAGCTACTGCTGCGAGGGGCTCCGCGGAGTGACTCACGTCCACACTGGGGCATGCCAGGCTCCGGCGCGCTCCCCACGCCCCGCCGCGCGCGCCTGTGTGTGTGCGCAGCCCGGCCCGCTGCTGCTCGCTGCTGGCGTCCGAAGGGATTGCAGTCGCCTGCCGGAGCCGGACGTGGATGAGCCGGCGCCCGCCCAACCGGACTGCGGGCACTCGGTGTGAACTGGGCACCAGCCCTTCACCCAGGGGCACCTAGAGCCCACCCCGTGGGGAAAGAAATCCAGCACCAGTTCTTCTCCCCAGGGGCACCCAGAGTCCACCCCGTGAGCACAGAAATCCAGCACCAGTTCTTCTCCCCAGGGGGCACCCAGAGCCCACCCCGTGAGCACAGAAATCCAGCACCGGTTCTTCTCCCCAGAGGCACCCAGAGCCCACTCCTTGGGCACAGAAATCCAGCACCGGTTCTTCTCCCCATGGGGCACCCAGAGCCCACCCCGTGAGCACAGAAATCCAGCACCGGTTCTTCTCCCCAGGGGTACCCAGAGCCCCCTCCTTGGGCACAGAAATCCAGCACCGGTTCTTCCTCCCAGGGCCCCCCAGAGCCTACCCCGTGAGCACAGAATTCCAACTCCAGTTCTTCTCCCCTGGAGCACCCAGAGCCCACCCCATGGGCACAGAAAGCCAACTCCGGTTCTTCTCCCAAGGGGGGCATCCAGAGCCCACCCCATGGGCACAGAATTCCAACTCCAGTTCTTCTCCCCGGGGCAACCGGAGTCCACCCCATGGGCACAGAAATCCAACTCCGGTTCTTCTCCCCTGGGGTACCCAGAGCCCATTCTGTGGGCACAGAAAACCGTGTCTGGTTCTTTTCCCCTGGGGCACCTCAGAGCCCACCCCGTTAGCACAGAAATCCAACTCCAGTTCTTCTCCCCTGGGGCACCCAGAGCCCACCCCGTGGGCACAGAAAACCAACTCCGGTTCTTCTCTCCAGGAGCACCCAGCATCAAATCCAGGGGGCATAGAAACCATACTCTGGTTCTTCTTGCCTGGGGTACCCGGAGCCCAGCCCTTGGGCACAAAAATCCAACTCTGGTTCTTCTCACCGGGGGCACCTGGAGCCCACTCCAGGCAGCACAGAAATCCAGTTCAGTTTTTTTCCTGATGATAAATTCACAGAAGGCATCATTTTATAGTCTTGACACTAGCACAGACTTTCTTAATCCACATGGTCACTGGTAAAGCCAGGGTTGGATTTCTGTGCCCTGCTGGAATGAATTTTGGAGCCATCTGCAAGGGGGCAGAGGAAGATCTCCATATCATTTCCACTTCACCGGAGCAGGTAAACACAATTCACGTCCCCTGCTTTTATTGCACATTTAACATTTGCTAAACGCATCCAATGGAAAAACACATATGGCAAATTAAAGGAAATACGTTTGGCAAATTGGCTCTGCAATGTGTTGATAAATAGGTACGGAGGGGGGTTTCAGGGAGGGGAGCTCTGGCTAAACTGACGTCAACAGGAAACAGCCCCTGAGAGCCAAGAACCCCCACCCCATCCCCACTCACACAAGTCTATGTGAGAACTCCAAGACACTTCTTGTCCCTAGGAAGTGATCTAACCTTTCCTCCCAGGTGGGGAAATGAGCCTGGCCCATCATTCTCCTTAACCCATGTCCCTGCCAGGGAGGGCCAAGAGAATTTGGGCAGGAGCAAAGGTAGAGAAGTTGCCCACTTTGATCATTCAATATTACACACACCCCTACATAAACACTTTCTCCAGCCTACTGTAGAAGCCTGCTCTACTGACCCTCCCTCATCCTTCCACACACACTGTAGTCAGCTCTCATACCCCACTCCCCAGACCAATGATGGCTGCCAGAGGTCTTTCATGATGGGAGGGTTGGGGTGGTTGCCTGCCTCTGCTGGAGCTCACCCCTGCTCTGCTCCAGCCCTGCCAGACAAGCCTCATCCTTGTGGCTTGTGCGGTTCTCTCTCAAAATAGCATCTTTGCCTTTGGAATGCATCAGAAGTGGCACCAAGTGCAATAAAAACGTTCTTAGGGGAAGATGCCTTAACAGGGCCCACATACACAGGCACATGCACATATCAACCCACATGTACCCACCAGTACACACGTGTCCCAGCCACTCAGCATGTCGCTCCATCCCTCTCTAGCATTGACTGGGACCAAGGCTGGTGAACCTATTCCAACCTTGACTTGAGCTGGGTCTCTTAGCTCAAGTAGTGAAGGCTCATGCTTTTAGAACCAGAAGTCCCAGGTGCACCCCCCCCCCCCCAACAACAACACACCTGGAGACACAAACGTGTACAAGCACAGATGCACACATGCATGTCATATGCACGGTGTACATTCCTTTCAGGACCCAAAATGGTCTCAGTTCCCCTGCTTCTCAAACAAAATAAGGCAACACCCTCCTGGAGGTTAGTAGCTGGTACTTGGAGGAGTGATCTCTGGACCGTCAGGGAAGGAGGTGGAACATTTGCAGTAGCTGATACAGAGAGAGCAGTCTCCTATGGACAGGGCAGCTGCTGTGTAGAGGAAACTACTCTCCATTCCCTTATTGCTTTGTTTCCTTATTTGTGCTGCATGCCTGGCTTGGATTAAAGCACCAAGAGATTTCTCTTTCTGAAGAGATCTGACTTCATGCTGGCTCTTAACTAAGGCCTTGTCTCCATAAAAGAGCTGTAGTGCTTGAACCAGTATAGCGATATCAGTACAGAGCCCCTTGTGTGGACAGCTTTAGCTGTATACAGGAGCCTAGTATCAGTGTCGTTTATTCCTACAGAGCAGGGGCAGGCAACCTATGGCATGGGTGCCGAAGGCGGCATGCGAGCAGATTTTCAGTGGCACTCACACTGCCCGGGTCCTGGCCAATGGTCCAGGGGCTCTGCATTTTAATTTAATTTTAAATGAAGTTTCTTAAACATTTTAAAAACCTCATTTACTTTACATACAACAATAGTTTAGTTCTATATTATAGACTTAGAGAAAGAGACCTTCTAAAAATGTTAACATGTATTACTGGCACGCGGAACCTTAAATTAGAGTGACTAAAGGAAGACTCGGCACAGCATTGCTGAAAGGTTGCCGACTCCTGCTATAGAGGAAGGGGAATAAACTATATCAGGATCAGACACCCTTATACCAGTAGAACTCTCCACACTGTATATCTGTAACAAAAATCACTCCATTAACTGAAATAGTTATAGTGGGACAAAAACTATGTTGAGACCAGGGCTAAATAACCAGCTCTCTTTCTCCTGTGTTGGAAAAGAATAATAGGAAAGACCACGGAACTGGGCTGTTCTATACACCTCCACGAAGCCCTGGCTGGGATGATTTAGTTGGTGATGGTCCTGCTTTGAACAGGGGGTTGGACTAGATGACTTCCTGAGGTCTCTTCCAACCCTAATCTTCTGTGATATGATCCCCATATGCACACCGTCTCCGATAACAAGTTAAACACTGGGCTGGAGTCTCAGTAAACAGCCCACTTTTCAGGACCCAAATATAAACATTTCCAGTAAGTGCACTCAGTGAGGTTTGTTTGCCAACTGATCATACCCACTGGGGCTATGAGAGAGTGGTTTGGTTTAAAAGGGGAAAGCAAACAAGGCCCTCGCCCTCTCCTCTGAGACCTCACACGCCCCTAGCACGTGGGGTTGATTGAAGACAAGGAGGGGAACCTTTCTGTGAGAGCCTCTAATTAAATTTTTGGCAGCAAATCGCTGCTCCACTCCACTTTCTAAACATACTTCCCACATGCTCTTCTGCAGACTAGGAAATGCCACTCCCCTCATGCACAGAAGCTCCTGTCAGCTCCATAACCCCGCACTCCCACACAAATGCACTGCAATGCTTTGCACCCTGCCCAGGCATTTTCACTGGTGCAAAGTGAGTGTAAAACACTGTTGACAGAACAATGTCATGCACTCACTATGCCCAGGTTACAACGATGCTGCAAGGTAGAGATTCGGGTCTACAGGTGTGCTCGGTGCTGCACACGCATGGTAAGAGACAGCCCCTGTCCTGAACACTTTGCAAGCTAAACAAAGGAAATACATTTGTGCTCCCCTTTCACAGATGGGGACCTGAGACCCCGCAAGTTCTTCTCCCATTTATGCACCAAATGAAGCAGCCAGATTTAGCAGAGACAATCTGCCCAGGAGTGTCTCTACAGGAGCTGCTGGGTGCTGAGCACTTTGGATAATCTAGCCCATGGTTCAGAGCCTAAAGTGGAGCTGGGTATTTATGGAAATCCAGCTTCAGGTCACTTGGCCAAGGTCACACAGAGCATCTGTGTCAGAGATGGGGTGGGGGATTGAACCCAAAGCACCTGAGTTCCACTCAAGCACATTAACCATTGTTCCTCCCCACCTCAATTGTGCAACCCCACTCTCATCCCAGAGACCCTCCTGCTCTCCAGCTGATGATATACCACCACCTTGCAACTCCGCTTTATAGCTATCTCATCCACTCCCTTCTCCCTCTCCCCTCCACAATCCCCCATTGTCTACATAACCCTCATACCCTCCCCACCACCATCCAACATGTTCCCTGGACCAGCTCTGAAACCTGCAATACACATCACACATGCTGCCCCCAAGCCCTACACAGGCTTCATTCACCCAAAACTTTATTTCTCAGCCAACTGTTTCTGAATGCAGCAAAGTCACCTTCCTGCCTGGGACTATGCGCAGGCCATGTTTAAGGTCTTAAATCCAGATTGTTTCCTTGTGTTTGCAAATTTTAATGGCGGGAGAGGGGGACATGCTCAGATGACTCTGAAGTACTGTAGCTGCCCTAGTCACCTTCAAATGGCCTCAAAGTCCTCCCTACCTATGGGCGACCAAGCAGAGGAATTTCCAAGTCAGGTAATTAAGCAGGGGAAGTTGGAAGCAGATCTGTGCAATGTATTTCGAGCTACTCTGAAAGTAAGTGGAGCTGGCCTGGGTTTGCCTCAAACAATGCTGCTGATTCTGTTTGCCACATACAAAGGAAAACCTGGGCCTCTGTACCCCACTGGAGAGTGTGTTCCTGGTCCCCACTGTGCCCAAGCTGCAGAGGCTGGTACAGCCCCGACTGGAGAGCCTTTCTTCCAGCACAGCAACTTGTGCGTTTAGCTCCAGAGGTTCCCCAGCTGCAGGTTCACGCCCCACAGTGTCAGCCAAGATGGTGGCCCTCACACCTTCTCTCTCGAAAGAGCTTTAGATTTGATCAAAGGAAAAACAACAAGAAAGAAGCAGAGTGAGAGTGTTTTGTGGGTGTCTCCTTTGCACTAGGCTGAGATTGCTGTAGCTGCTGTCCCTGCCCACAGGAAGAGTGCATAGCATGGGGAAAATCGAGGCATTGTTGTATACGTCATGCCACTGACCCTGCAAGCCTTGGAGGGGGCTGGACCATGGGTGTCCACACCAGGTGGAAATGCCTGTATGGTCTTTACCGCTTATGGTTTGTGGTAGGGAGGGCAAGCAGCTTGGGTCTGATTGAATCAAGATATCTCACCTAGGCAGGATCTTTCCATCCCCTATTACCCTAACTCCCTACCCAAAGCAAGAGTCGGTCTAGTCTAGTGGCTATGGCCTTGTAGGAAAGAGCACTGGGTTTGAATTCCCAGCTCTACCACTAACCTACTGTCCGACCTTGGACAAGAGTCTCTGGGGCTCTATTGCCCCTCTCACCCTGTGTCTGTCTTGCCCATTTAGAGTGCAAATTCTTTGTGACAGAGTTATTATGGGCTTACCCACCACCTAGCACCATGGGGCCTCTTGATTCTATTGTCCAATAAATAATAAGCCAAAACACACGTCTGCTTTTCCAATCTGCCCCAGAAGGATCTTCCCTCTGTTAGTCCAAACAGAACATCCTCAACTTCACTTCTTGTGACTGGCTGGACAGCAATAGACATTTGATAATCTAATCATCCCTCACCACAACAGCTCATCTTTTCTTTGTTGTGCCTTTAATGAGTCTAGTCAAAAAACTCCACTGTGAAAGCTCAATGTGTGATTTTCAAACATCCAGAAGCTGACCAAATCAAAATGAATTTCTTCCAGGAGGCAGCTGTGCACTGCTCTTCAATAAAGTCTACTTCCCAGCCAAATTGCAATTCACAATCCCCAGCCATTTTGGCTCTAGTACTGTTCAAAATGGTCATTAAACTTTTGCACCCTTGGGGGGAAAGTGAATTTGTTTCATTCTCCTTACACTCAAAAGTAGTGGAATTTATTTATTTATTTATTTATTTTTGATCAAGCCTTGGATAAAAATTAATCTTTGGGCTCAAAGAAACTTAATCCAAAAAAAATTGAAATTTTCAGACCATAAATGACTAAAATAGGGGGTTAAAATGAAAACTATTTTGCAACTTTAATAAGAGCAGGTTGTAACCAGGCCCTTGCTAGGATGGACTAATTAAAATATTAACAAACTAAAGATAAGGGCATGACTCCTAGGTTTCTTCATTTCGATTAAGTCTGTTTGAGAATCTGAGTTCCTCCCTTTCAAACATCTTAATTTCCCAATCTCTCTTTCTGTTCTCATAAATTCATGGATTTTAAGGCTGGAATGGACTGACCTGCATTACACAGACCACAGAATTTCACCTAGTATCAAGGTCAAAAACTTGTGGTTCAGTTACATCACATCATATAAAGAGCTATCCAACCTTGATTCAAAGATTTCAAGTGATGAAGCATCTGCCATATTCCTTGGCAATCTGTCCCAGAGGTTGATTACCCTCACTTTTTAAAAATGTGCACCTTATTTGCAGCCTGAATTTATCAAGCTCCAATTTCCATCCATTGGATCTTTGTTCCAGATATGGGCTCTCCATTGGACTGTGCAAATACAAAGCTGCCACAATTGCTCTCTAGCCTCCACTGGTTTATCATGAGACCCCCAAAGTCAGGGAGTAGCAGGGGGCAAAATATCGGGTCTTTCATTATACGTTGCCTGACTGGCTAAAGGATAAGACCATCACAGCCTCCAAGTCATCTGGACTCACGCAAGACAGTCAATAAAGGGTAAATACATGAACTACCACAATAAACACCCACTGGCTGCTGAAAAGTAGCTCATAACTCTTACGTTGTATACCTAATGTTTGTACAGTGATTTTGAGATGCAAAGTGCTACATGAGTGATAAGTCCTATTAATTATAGTTATTAAGTACACTTTTAGGAGGAGGCAAAGTGCCGTAAGGAAAAAGGAACCAAAACTGTAAATAAAGGGAGCATTACTGCTGGTTAGTGCAAGGGACTGGGAGCGTCATAGATTGACTGTGAAGTTCTGGATAAGTCTCTTCACCTCTTGGTCTGTAAACCAGGGATAGTACTTAGCACTGAATTCTTTGATGTTTGTGAAGCATTTTGACATCCTCCAACTGAAGGCGCTCCAGGGGTGCAGAAATTATAGTGCATAGTAGTAGTAGTATTTACTTATATTATAGTAGTGCCTAGGCATCTGTGCTATACCCCAGTTTTTAAACAGTCTCTTGGCAGTACCCCTTCAGGGATCCCACTCTTCTTTCAGGTTAGAAGGCCAACACCTCCGAGACTGAACCTCTGGGCTTCAGCACACCAGGCAGCTTTTTCACAACCGAGTAGGGTGTATTAGTCAACTGGAACCCAGCATCGGGAAGTCTTATGTGAGCACAGAGAAGCAAAGGGTAAGATAGAGTTCAGACTGGCCACCAAAGACAGAACTTCACCCTACCAAGCTGCTATAGAATCCATTTTGGCTCTGTCGCTCTGTGTCAGTCCCAGATGAGAGCGGCTGTATCTCTGTCAAGGCCGGTGCTTATCCTAGCCCCCTGTCAGCTTCTGCTCTACTGTCTCCCTCCTTCAGACCCATGCTGAGTTCACATGTTGTGCCTGCGGGAATTTCCCATTGATAGGTGCCAGTTGTTCAGTCCTTGGGGTTCTCTCTGTCTTTCTGGATCCTTCATTGATATGGGTTGGTTTCAGCCAGTCTTTAACATCCCATTCATACCATCCCAGACACAAGCCCCTCATGTCTCCTGGTCTGCCCCAGAGCAGCATTTGAACCCTTCAATACTGACAGAGTAGCATTCCTAAGTCACGTCAGTCACTTCCAGGCATATCAGTCATAAAAATATTGCAGAAAATTCCCACGTTCATCACCGAGATGCCACCTGAGATCAGAGCCCCAGCACATTGGGTGCTGTACATGCACATAGTGCTCCCTGCCCTGAAGAGTTAGACTTGAAAGAAGCAAAGGGAACATTATTATCCCCCTTGCACAGAGCGGGTATGAGACAGAGAGATGAAGTGACCCGCCCGGGATAAACACAGAGAGTCTGTGGCAGGGCTGAACCCAGCTTTCCAAAGGCCTGCACCAGTGCTTTAATCACAAGACTCTCCCACAGGCTGTGTTAGAGCCAGTGTTACAGGTCTGATGGCCCAATGAGCTGTTCTGATGAGGGAGTTCCCAGCTCCCTGTCCTCATCCCTGCCTTGTCTCGGGGACATCCTGTCCAGTGTAATGGAACATTTCCCAGGATGTAAGCAGTGTGAGATTAGCTAGGTTACACCTCTTACAGCAGCATCTCTGCCCTGCAGCAGAGCTCTCATCTGCTGACAGGAGTGGAATTGTAGCCCCGCCACACATCTTGTTTGTCCTTCCGTGTAAACATTATGCTGAGGATAGAGCCGGTCAAGCGACTAAATGGAATTAAGAGTTATTTAACTTGTATGAGCAGCAGTTGTGCATGTGTGTTCTGGGTGGGTGCAGCCGAGGCTGTCCCCATGCTGGGATTCTGTGTTGGAGATTATGTGGGCTGTGTATCTCAGGATATATCATGCTTGTGCAGGAAAACGAACAGGCCAGGTGTGTTACCCCCCAGCTCATCCGGGAACACACATCCATCTAATTAGTTATTTCAGGGTATAAAATTCTGCAATCAGCAAGTCCCTCAACCTACGTGTAATTAAAACCTCATCACTTCACTAGAATATACCTACTACCCTAGTCCCAGTAAGCAACCTCTAACAACCTAGCTGACAAAGAAGGGCAGCTGGAAACTCACCCACGCATCCTTGCAAGCAAGAGCTTCTACCTATACCCTGGATGAACCCTGCAGATCGTTAGATCCTGGCTTTGTTAGGCTAAACCAGAAAGAGCAAGTTACAGAGCCCAGGGCTGGGCACTGAAAACACCCTGCCACCAGCCCATGGCTATCTGGTCCTGGGAGGGCTGTTAGCTGGAGGATATTGGCTAATCTCAAATGCCGTGGGATCACATGACAGACAGGCTCTGAAGTAACCAGGACCCAAAGTTATACTGATTATCACACACTGTATGTGACAACTGCCAGCTTGGTGGTGACCAGGGACTGTGAACCAGAACCCTCAAGCACTAAGGGCGCAAGCCTGTACCCCTTGAATTGAAGCACTTGTAGCTAGGAGCTGTAACAGATTCCTATCCTGTGTGGATCTGGCACAGAGGAGCACAGAGGGGCACTTTCCAGACATGGACACCGGCAGAATTACCCTCAGAGCCACACTCTTGTGCAGAGACAGTCACCCATGCAAGCACCAAGACCCAGAGCCAAAGCCCATTAAAGTCAACGGACAGACTCCTGCAGTCTCTCATGAGCTTTGGATCAGGCCCTGTGCACAGACCTCCTTGAGCATTTCCCACGGATGGGGACAAAATAATGCCTGTCCTTCAATAGAGCAGAGGTCTGGCCAGGTCACAAAGGGGACCGGCCATTGGGGAATGGGGTCACACTGGAGCCGATACACTGGCCTATTGCTTCTCACATGAACCCAATGCTTCCAGCAATTTTAAGCTTTCATTGGCAAAACACACATACACACATTCTAGCCTTTATGGATGCAAATAAATCCTCAGCACTAGGATAGGATGCTGTGCTGCCTGCTAACCAATGGCCACCCTCCTCGCTGCCCCAGCATGCACTGGGCTTAGCATAAAGCCTGAGGGAACAGCGCACTGGCTGTTGCTCGAAAGTGCTGGACAGGAACATGGCGAGGATAACATCCTCCAGTCTCAACCCATTAATGAGGGGCTTTGCCTTCACTACAGCATCCCACATAGGAGTAATTGGAGTAGGGGTGATTGAACACCATGTATGTATTTTCATTACAGAGGGAGTGTCAATCATGCTTTCCATGGCACGATTCTTGTGGCACAAGTTGTTCTGTCACTATATTTACCTGAATATATCTAACGTTTTAGCTTAGATTTGGACCAAATGTTTCCTTCCAGCTCACAGTGTTTGCATGGGCTGTTTGGTTTGCATGGTTTGTGCCATAACCCTATACCCTTTACATAAGAGTTACCCGTTCCCTCCTGCGTCAGCTTTGCCGCAGAGCAGATTCCCGTTACGCTAGCCACGCCTTCCTGTGAGCTCGCCTTGAGCAAAGAGACTGTGCCCTGCTTTATGGGACCATTTGCCGGGGCCTTCACCTCTGACAATAGAGCTCACATGGGACTGGCAGGGAGATTTTGAGGACCAAGGAGTGGAGTGTTGCAAGGTGCAGTGACTCCATTAGAAGATGGGTCTCTGATGAGAGGATCCCACAGAGCGAAGTGTCAGGAAAGCCCTAGGTTGGACATTTGAAGCTGTGCCCTGGAGTAGGAAGCCCCACTCTGCTATTATTATTTATATTATTGTACCTCCTGGGCACCCCAGTCATGGACCAGAACTCTGCTGTGCTAAGTGCTGTTCAGATGCAGGATAAAGCTGCACTCCTGACAGGTCACTGTTCCATTGCTAGCCACCTATTTGATTGGACTGTTTTCATCCCTGAGCTGAATTCTGTGAAAAGTCCCCCTGTGATGGCTTTGGGCTTTGGATCAGGCACCTAGGTTTTTCATTATATCCTGTATAGTGAGTGCCTTCTGGCTGCCAGGAAACACCTGCTACCTGCCATGTTGCCTGTGTTTATTTTACTGCACTGGCTCACCACTGCAGTACTTTGACCCTTCTTTACACTAATTGTAGTAAATGAGTCCCTGGCCTCATATAGGCACCAAGATCCCCAGCCATACCATGCATACGCAGCATGGGGGACATAACTCAAGGCTATCAACCCCCTCCCCCCATGGGAAGTCTTGTGTCTGCCACTGGAGTTGAAGGAACCTCTCTCTTGCTTGTCACCGCTAGTAGGACTGATACCCTTACTGCAGGCCTCCGGAAGGCAAGAACATGTCAGTCCAGTTCCCTGCCAGCTCTAGGCTGACAGAGTGACTGAAAGGCCCCAGCAATCAGACTGCTCAACAATGCTGCTCTCTCTCCTCCAGATTACTGGAGAAATGGGAATAATTTCTACTCCGAACCTCTCGGCTGTTGGCTTTAATCACATCTTCCAGGCCAGAGTTTGCACAAGGCATTCTGCTTTCAGGTCTCTTCGCTCTTGTGAACATGGCTGGAACAAGGTGGAAAAGAGAACAGGTCAGTATAAATGTAGAGGCTGCATGACGCTGGTTTATAGCAGTATGCTGTGAAGCCAGAGCTAGTGCATAGCCGGCTATTGAGAACCAAAGCATAGCAGGCCGCTCAGAGAGGAAGGGTGATCCAGTGGTTAGGGCATTAGCTTAGGCTTTAGGAGAGCTAAGTTCAAGTTCTTGCTCTACCATATGCTTCCTTGGTGATCTTGGGCAAGTCACTTAGTCTCTTTGTTCCTCAGCTGTAAAATGAGGTTAAGAGCAATTCCCTACCTCAGAGGGGATAAAAACATTGCAAGGTGCTTAAATACCCCAGTGATGGGGGGGGGGCCATGTAAGTACCCAGGATGGAGCTGGGCCATGACAGCATTCAGTAGTGCTGCCCCTCTAGGGAGCACCTTCATCTGTTTCTGCAGAATATAAGTTTGTATGTAAAAGTAATTACATTTCTAGCCCTTAGTGTTTCAAAGTAAACCCCTGTCCTTAACTGACACAGGACTTTCTTAATGAGACTGAAACCATGGACCCGCGAAGATGTACACCACCCTGTTTCTCAATGGGATGTTGACTCTGAAGGCTAATGGTGACCATTTAAATCTCACTGTTGCTAGCTAGTTCTCTAGTGATAATTTTGACAGAAATGCCCAGCTGCTCAGAGGCTGCGGGTAGGTTTGGGGATCATCGGCAGAGATTTGAGTGCTGCCACTTCCCCATCCGCACTCCCCGGCTACAGCCCTAGTCTAACCTTGGTGTAAATAGCACAAAAGAGACAGGCACCAGAAAGGAGCTGAAGGAAACAGACTGGGGGAAGACGTCAGCCCGGCTCTGTGCAGCGCCGTTCCCATGCTTGGCTCAGGAACCATGGAGAGGGAGGGGACAAAGGTAGCTTTAAGCCTCCTTAGCACCTCCTATATCTGGGGTGAGCTGGGGGCTTGCCTGGCCCTGGGTATAAAGTAGTGTACCCCAGGTCTGTTCCAACTTACTCTCTTCTTCCCATGGTCCCCTGTGAGCTGTGGCAAGCAGGGAATAGATAGAGCACAATGCACTCCAGCCACCCCTGGCTTGGCCTCTGTATCAGCGCAGCCTAGAGTCATGCCACTGCTGGCGAGGGAGTCCCCTTATATAAGTGTATTCCCCAGTGGCCGTTTCCACCCCGTTTATGTTCATAAAGGGGCCACAGCATAACAGATTCAGGCCATTACATACCAGGCCACTGGAATGTTAAGGAGCAGAGGCAGTGTGAAAGGGGATGACTGGGCCACTCTGCCCATCTCCGAACCCCCTTCTCTCTCCTCGCTCAGTGGCCTGCTTCTCCTCCTGGGGGCCTATGAGCTCACACTGCTGTCAGTGAGAGCAGACTCCGGCCCCATATGTTTATCAAGCTGTGGAATTACAGTGCCCCACACTAAGGGAACCTCCAAGATGGGTCAGTTACCACTAAAAGGAAAAGCAAGTTGTGGCCTTTAAGTGGCCCTGTGTCAGGGTGGCTGTGAGGCATGACTTCTAAGGGAACCTATAGGCCAAGAAACAATCCCCTGAAGAGATTCAGCTTGTAGCTTTTCTGGACCCCCAGGCAGGCCAGGACAGGGAGAGCAGGGAACTCCAGTGTCTGTATTATTCCTGAGCTCTGGCTGTGGCTGGAACATGGAATAAAGCACTGAGATAGGATTGTGCAGTTTTGTTCAGGGAGTAGTGTTATCTGTGCAAACCTGCTCAGGTCAGCAGCAAATACCAAAGTTCAGCTCCAGAGGATTTCCTCTGGCAGCTGACTTGTATGCTCTCAAAATCTAGTCTCTCTCCTTTCCTCTTGCCTCAGCAGGTTGCCACCTGTTTGGAATTTAGTAGGATCATCCCAAATTTAGCTCATTGACCCATACATAAAATGAGTGAGCTTGCACGGCATGTCAGCACTGTAATGCGACGTTGTGCTGGGACATGATGCGATGGCTTTTCTCATGATACTGCAGTGAGCCAACTGCCAATTGTGTGAGTGTGCACACCTGTGCATGCAGGCACACCACTGCCGAATGCTGGACAGAATCAGAACTGCTCCTTGGTGTGTCCTACATGCTATACCTCTAAACACCGAAAGAAGATGCTCCTTTAACTCTAGTGATAGGAGCTTGGGGAACAGGAGGATTTGAGTCCTACCCTTGCTGTCATTGTGACGTTCTGAACAGACAGAAGGGGCAGTAGGGCAACTAACAGGAAGCTCTGGGATTTGTTACAATAAGAACCACACAAATGTCCATGCACCTCTGTCCAGCAGGAAACAGGACGTAAAGTGTGAAAGTCTCCAGCTTGGCTCAAGCACTGAGACATGGATGATCACTCCCTGTCTCTCACTGTGGCCCCAGTCCTATGAGGGCCCAACTTCCACACAGCGTCCCATTGGGAACAAGGATCTGTGCATGCAGACCCCCTTGTAGGATTGTTGCCTTAGTCCTCTGGCTGAGATTTAGCAGCAGAACAGCAGCTCCTGTAGGGCTGGGCTCTCACAAGCTCCTCCATGTGAAGGGAAACACATCCTCTATCTCTTCCACCCTTGGTCTCTCTATGAAAATCCAGCATCTCCTCAGGCTACAGAGAAGGAAGGAACTCAGCATGCTCCTCAGCTGTCAGCCAGGGTTCCCATGGAAACCAGGCCTAGGAAAGGTTTGGCGAACAGGAGCTACCACCAGAATGGAACCCAATGGCTCCTGGTCCTGCCAGGGAATATGTGTATGGGGGGTGAGGTGGGGAGTGTGGGGAGGAATGACACACATACCCGTCTACTGTGAAAAATAGTACCGTAAAAGGAGAAATTTGGAATAAGCCTCAGGAGGCCTGTACTGTACTGTCTTTATCTCCATATATTTTAGCTCCCACTGCCATCTCCACTCCCCACCCGCCACACTCTCTTATTTCACATGTGGGTGCAGCCATCCTCTGACGAGATCCCAGCTGTACATTATTGGGAGATGGCACGCAGCTGTGACATCGTCAAAAAATATGGTGATCAGATGTCCCAATTTTATAGGGACAGTCCCGATTTTTGGGTCTTTTTCTTATTACCCTCCCCAATACCCCCCACCCCCTGTCCCGATTTTTCACACTTGCTGTCTGGTCACCCTATCAAAAAAGGTCCAACCAGCCAATTAGAATGTGGCTTTGAACAATTCCAACCATATTAAAACAAAACCATAAACCACATCACTGTGGGTTGCTTATGCTCCTCATACTGTCTGGTGGTTTTGTGGAAATCTGAGCTTTATTAATAAAAAACAGTAAGTTTCCAGCCTTGGTGATTGCATTTTTGAACACTGGGATTGACTGCATCAGGGCATTATGTAATTGGTGCCATGCAAGTAGGGAGACTGAGTGGTAGGGAATATTCCTGATGTGGGGACCCATCCCAGAGTTCCTGCTGGTTTTACAAAACATACAGATTTGCCTCAGTTTTTTAAGTTGCAACAAGATGGCCACCTGAAGGCATCACTGGCTGGCTGAGCTGGTGGACTTGATGGTAGGCTGGCTGATAGGGTCGCCAATTCTGGTTGGATAAATTCTTGAAGGTTTCATCACATAACATGGAGACTCCAGGACAATCCTTGAGGATTGGCAACCGTACTGGCTGAGAGTGCTACCAGGCCTGCACCCTCCCAGACGTATCCTATTGCTACCTATTTCCTATGAGCACCAGGCTTCTTGGGCACGAATCCTTGAGCTACATTTCCCTTTCACAGAGCAATGTGAGGAGGGAGAGCGTAAGAGAAGACGAAAAGCCAGAGAAAGGTGTAAGAGCAAGTGGAGGATGGCATGGCAGACAAGAACAGAGAAGAGCAAGAAATAAGGTAGGATCCAGCCCATGGGAGGTAGAGGAAAAAGGAGCTGGGGCTTGCAAGTATGTGGAATGTGCTGACTGGTGCAGTGGAGACACCAGATGGGTAAGTGCTGTTTGCTCCCACATCACTCTTTATTGTAACGAATCCCAGATGTTAAATCCCCTTTGTGCTGTCAGGGATGACTGAAGATTCCTCCAGGGAGTTGTCCACCCCCATCCAGCTCCCTGATGTCAGGGTATTACTAGAATAGGAGGGGGTCTGACTGGAGTTCAGCCAGCATGGTGGCCCCTAGGGAGCCATTTGAAGCTCTGGGGCTGCTCTAGCTTGTGTGATTGGGTGCAGGATGAGGGGAAGGAAGGGATGTGTTCCTGTTCCCCCATTACAAGTGTCATGGTACAATTCCCCACTCTGAACCTTAGCGTCCAAAAGATGGGGTACCAGCATGAATTCCTCTAAGCTCAATTACCAGCTTAGTACTTGTAGCGCTGCCATGAACCAGGAATTCCAGTGCCTGGTACACTCTGGTCCCCCCAAAACCTTGCCCGGGGACCCCCAAGACCCAGTCCCTCTGGATCTTAACACAAGGAAAGTAAACCCTTTCCCTCACCGTTGCCTCTCCCAGGCTTCCCCTCCCTGGGTTACCCTGGAAGATCACTGTGATTCAAACTCCTTGAATCTTAAAACAGAGAGGAAAATTCACCTTCCCACCTCCTTCTCTCTCCCCTTCCCAGACTCTCCCTGAGAGAGAAAGCAATCCTAACACAGAGAGAAAATTAACCTTTCTCCCCACCAATTCCCTGGTGGATCCAGACCCAGTCCCCTGGGGTCTCACCAGAATAAAAAAAGCAATCAGGTTCTTAAACAAGAAAAGCTTTTAATTAAAGAAAGAAAAAACAGTACAAATTATCTTTGTAAATTTAAGATGGAATATGTTACAGGGTCTTTCAGCTATAGACACTGGGAACACCCTCCCAGCCTAAGTATACAAGTACAAATAAAAATCCTTTCAGCAAAATACAAATTTGAACTCCTTCCAGCCAAATACACATTTGCAAATAAAGAAAACAACCATAAGCCTAACTCGCTTTATCACCTAGTACTTACTATTCTGGACATATAAGAGCCTGTATCGGAGAGATTGAAGAGAAACCTGGTTGCACGTCTGGTCCCTCCGAGCTCCCAGAGAGAACAATAACCAAAAACTAACAGCACACACAAAAACTTCCCTCCCTCAAGATTTGAAAGTATCCTGTCCTCTGATTGGTCCTCTGGTCAGGTGACAGCCAGGCTCACTGAACTTGTTAACCCTTTACAGGCAAAAGAGACATGAAGTACTCCTGTTCTATTAATCTGTTTATGACAATGAGGAACAAGGAGAGCTCTGGGGTTCAGCTGAGGTTTCAGGCCCTGGTTTTCTTCTGAGAGCCAAGGGAGGGGCTGTTGCTTGGCTGAGGATGGGACTGGAAAGGATGGGCACCCTTTGCTCTCTCCCTTCCTGGAACCCCAACCTTCCGGTGCCCACAGCCAGGAATCCTGCCAAAACCAACCGCTTCCCCTCACCCTGTGATAGGGATCCTGGTTTTGTCACCTAGCTGAGGTAACTGTGACATGGAGGTTCCTGGCTGGGTTAACGTTATTGATATAACCTGGGACCATATAGAACATGGGTTGCAACCAAGGTCCTGTAGTGGCACCAAATCCTATGTAAAGGGGGTCATATAAGGTGTCTAAGACCAAGTTATGAGTTACTGGTTATGATTATGCTGTCTGTATGTCTGTATCATTTTGTAGTTGAAGTTATAAGTATTGGCTGTGTACTGTCTGTATTTCAAATTGGTGCTGCAGTTCTGGGAAACACCCCAGACAAGTTGGTGTTAGCTCTGCTTAGCCTGCTTGATGGCCCATTAAGGACCATCAGCTACACAATTGACCCATTGAGAGGAGGCAAATATGCCTTGTAACTCAGCAGGGTGTGCAGGGACTTGCCCATGTGACTCCAAACTCCATTTTGCTGTAATTTTCCACAGTAAGAACAAAGAAGTGTTCTTACACCTGGAAGTGCCTATATAAGGCGGATGCCTCATCTCCATCTTGTCTTCAATCCTGCTACCTACCTCTGGAGGGACTTTGCTACCAGCTGAAGCTCTACACAAGGGACTGATGACACATCCCAGCGGGGGATGTTCTCCAGAGACTTGATTTGAACCTGCAGTTTACTCCATCACTGCTACAAGTCTGAACTAAGAACTTTGCCATTACTGTATGTAATTAATTCCATTTAACCAATTCTAGCTCTCATCTCTATCTTTTTCCCTTTATGAATAAACTTTTAGATTTTAGATTCTAAAGGATTGGCAACAGCGTGATTTGTGGATAAGATCTGATGTGTATATTGACCTGGGTCTGGGGCTTGGTCCTTTGGGATTGAGAGAACCTTTTTCTTTTACTGGGGTGTTGGTTTTCATAACCATTCATCCCCAGGACGGGTGGCACTGGTGGTGATACTGGGAGACTGGAGTGTCTAAGGAAATTGCTTGTGTGACTTGTGGTTAGCCAGTGGGGTGAAACCGAAGTCATTTGTGTCTGGCTGGTTTGGTTTGCCTTAAAGGTGGAAAAACCCCAGCCTTGGGCTGTGACTGCCCTGTTTAAGCAATTGGTCCTGAATTGGCGCTCTCAGTTGGGTCCCGCCAGAACTGCTTCCTCATACTGTGACATGGAGGTTCCTGGCTGGGGTGACTGTGACCTGGAGGTTCCCTAAATTTCAGTGATTTGGTGGATGTTTAACCTCCAAATCACCCAGCCCTGTCCCCACGCTGTCCTGCACATGCTCCCACCACTGTCCCTCACATTCCATGCAGGCCCACAGGGCTGGCGGAATGCACCTCTCCATGCTAGATCCAGCTGAGCCCACATACCTTCCCTCTGCTTGAGTACCACTGCAAGACTGGGGCCACTTTTGGAGGGGGTTCCCCAAATAAATTGTTTCCAGGCAGAACTCATCTCAACAGGGCCGGCTCTAACTTTTTTGCCGCCCCAAGCAAAAAAAGAAAAGAGTGCCGCCTGCCGTAACACCCCCCCCGAGCGCCACGCCGCTGAAACACCCCCCTGAGTGCCGCCCCACCGTAACACCTCCCCGAGCACCACACCGTGCCATTGAAACACCCCCCGAGCACCGCACTACGCCCCCATAACACCCGCTGAGCGCCACATCACGCTACCGTAACCCCTGAATGCTGCGCCGCCGTAACACCTCCCCAAGCACCGCGCCACTGTAACATCCCCCTGAGCGCTGCACCATGCCGCCTTAAGACCACCCCAAGTGCCGCGCTGCCGAAACACTCCCCGAGCGCCATGCCACCAAAACAAAAACAACAAAAAAAACCCTCGAGCGTCGCCCCGCCGAACCAAAAAAAAAAACAACAAAACCCGAGTGCCCCCCACCACCGCAAGATTGGCCGCCCCTTACAAGATGCTGCCCCAAGCACATGCTTGGTTTCCTGGTGCCTGGAGCTGGCCCTGCATCTCAAAGTCAGAAAGGTTTTTTTTTGCTGTTTAACCTAAATGTTCCCAGCTGGCCCTTGAGCTGGTTACTTCTTGTTCCACCCTCAGCTGGCAACAATCATTCCTTTCATGTGTTTGTAGCCAGCTCTTATGTCTCTGCTCTGCCTCATTTCTTGCTGGCTCAGTGTGCCACTTTCTCTTAGCCTTGCCCCAGGGGACCTATTTCCTACACACTTCTCTGACTTTTCCTACTCTCCTCTGATCTGCTTCCAGTTCTTCAATCATGGAGCTTAACATTGAACGCAGGTTCCTGACAGCAGCCAGCCCAGGCGCTAAGTGGAATGAGCATCTCTTCAGTGTGACACCCCAACATCCTGGCCTCTTCTGCCAGAGCATCACATTGTTGACTTTTCCATTTGTCATCCTGTCTGTTTTCTGCCAGCCCAGCTGCCTCACCACTAAGTCCCCTGTTCTGTGTGCGCATTTGTTTACTCCTCCCTACATAAAGCCTGTCGTGTTTGTTCTCACTGCATCTCCTGTAATTGATTTTGGCCTCTTGCTCTAATTTTTCAGCATTGTGGCACATCCTCATCAGAAGCCTTCCACTTCCCATCATTTCCATGGCCAGGCCTCATCTTCATCACCACAGTCACAATCATCCAAATCAAAGGGCCCTAATTATTATTAATTGTCTGTATTGGAGCAGCACCAAGGAGCCCCAGTTATGGGCCTGGACCCCTTTCTGCCAGACGTTGTATAAACACAGAACATGGAGACAGTCCCTGCCCCCAAAAGATTACAATCAGAGTTTATTACAAGAGATGACAGATGGATACAGGCAGCTAGGGGAGCACAAGGAACCAATAAAGCAACATCGGTCAGCATGACAGGCAGTGGTCTCAGCACACCAGCAGCCTAACTGTTGTCAGGTTTTTTTGTAGGTATCACAGCAAAGCAAAGTTATGAGGGATTTGAAGGAGGGCAGCGAGGTGGCTTTGTGGATGGTTACAGGGAGCTGCCCCCAAGCCTGAGGGGCAGCCTGCGAGAAAGCATGAAGGTGGTTGTTTGAAAATGTAACGAGTGGGCAGTGAAGGCTGGCCCCACTGGCAGAGCAGAGGCAAGAGCTGATATCTTGCTAGCATATGAGAGATGTTATCGCTACTTGTCACAATCTTCATCACAATGCCCTGATATTGTACTTCCACCCTCACCTCCATCTCACCTTGTGAGTCACTCCTGCCTCCATCCAGAGGGAAGCCTTGTTTGTGCTTAACTGGGTGTCAGCTCCCTGACACCGCCAGCCTTTTAGCCGCCCACACCATCTCTGCTGGGCTAGGCCAGTCCTCACTTTGCCTTGCAGGTTAACAATCAGTGCATCCCAGTCCCCAGGCCCCTTCAAAGCTTCTCCTGTGATATCCAGCCTCTTCTCCACTGAACACCTACAGTAATACCAGCTCTGCTGTCCCCATGGACCAGTGCTCACACCAGCTTGAGTGATTCAAGAGATAGTGAGTAAAGATAATGGGAACAAGAGGGTTATATATAAAACAAAATCATAGCACATTTTCTAGAGACTGAACTGAACAGGCTAACCTTCTATCTAAAGTAGTTTATCTAATCTCACATGTCCTTTGCAATATTTCAACCAGGGCAGGTGGTCATCTCACACTGCCCCATCACTTCTTAGGTGCAAGATAAAAGATCCTTGTATTCCCCAAAGTTCATTTTTTGTACCCAGAGATAGGATAGCCCTCTGTGGCTTATTCTCTGGTGTGCTGCCTTTCTATTGATTTCGCTCCTACTCCCACCCTCCAGTTGACTTTGATGTTGTGAAGGACAAGACGATAACAGGGTTCAAAAATGAACTAGGTAAATTCATGGAGGATAGGTCCATCAATGGCTATTAGCCAGGATGGGTAGGGATAGTGTCCCTAGCCTGTTTGCCAGAAGCTGGGAATGGGTGACAGGTGATGGATCACTTGATGATTATCTTTTCTGTTCATTCCCTCTGAAGCACCTGGCATTGGCCACTGTAGCAAGACAGGATAGTAGGCTAGATGAGGCTTTGGTCTGACCTAATATGGCCATTCTTATATAAAATGGGACTTCCACTGTGTTGGCTTACAAATCTTGATTTACATGTCAACAAAGAAACAGGTGAATATACATCTTTTTGTTAACTTTGCCTGGATACAGATTTTAGGAACATATTTTCAGTATGTGTACATAGCTCCTGGCTTATCTGTACATACACTTCACAATGCTATTACTGAGCAGCATGAACCTGGCTTTCATTTAAGACCTCACATGATATTCTTTGGTCAACTAGAAGGTCCATACCAGGATGAGGATATTTTTGTAACCCCCTGCCAGTTGGCACTGAGTGGTTCTTAGGGTCACATCCAGGTTACTGGGCCATTCCTTAAATCAAGATACCAGGACTCAGGAGGGAGATATGTAAGTAGAAGTGCTTTGATCATGTCCACACTGCATGCATAGCCACACAGCACTGACTAAACTCCCAGAGTCTTATCTGGCCAGTGCTCTGTGTAAAATCTGTGATGGAGTCTCAGGTGTGGCACTGTCCTGTGGTTCTGCTCAGGAATCAGGATGGGGTTGTCCACACAGCATCACAATATTGTCCTCTGTAATATTCACAGGCATCTTAACACTTAACTTCCTCATCACTATAACCACTTTGTGACAGATCCAAACTAGTAGGGTACAGGAGTCTGGTCCTATTGGTATCCAGGAGATGGGCGGGCAAAGCCCCCAGCCTAAGGGGAGGATCCACAGGTCTGTGACACCAACTAATTCCATGGGACAACTAATGAAAAAAACAGGATCGGGAGTAAGGTCACAGGGCTAAATGAAGGGAACCTGATGGGGACACCGAGCAGAGAACCCCGGACAACGCCCACTGCTTCTCGAAGGCATCAAGGGAGCCAGTGGACGCCACCCAGAGGAACTCTGCCCGGATGAGTGAACGGACGGAGGTGTAGAAATAGGTCCCACAGTCGCAGGAGAACCCATTGGCCAACCTCCTCTCCCTGGTTTTGTAGATGGCTGGTTTGGCCAGGGCCAAGAGGAGGTTGACAAGGAGATCCCGCGACTTGGTGCGGTGAAGGCGAATGTCGAGACGTCGTCCAGATGGTGGTCATGCCAGACGTCCATCAGGGAGTGGCGATCGACGATCTCCCGGAGGACGTCTGCGGCAGCTGGGCACTGCTTGGTCCCCGAGCGGTCTCGTTCCTCGAGGGTGGTGTTAAAGTCCCCCCCCAGGACCAGGCACTCACGAGGATCCAGGGAGCCGAGGAAGGCGGACACCTGCCGATAAAAACGCAACCTCTCCGGGCCCGATGTCGGGGCATAAACGTTGACAAGATTAACCACAAGCCCCTCCATACAGACCCAGAGGTGCAGCAGGCGGCCCGCCACAGCCGCGGCGACCCCCAGCACCTCGGACCGTAGGTCAGGGGAGAGAAGGGTCGCCACTCCAGCCGTGCGGACCGAGAGGTGGCTAAAGTAGACCCTGTCCCCCCACTCCAGCCGCCAGCTAGCTTCAGCGGCTGGATCCATATGGGTCTCCTGCAGGAAAACCACAGAGTACCCGCCTCCTGAAGGAAGGAGAGCACCTGGCTCCTGCGGAGACCCATCCTACAGCCCCGGGTGTTTAATGTGGCAAAGATGATTGGTGCCATGAGGAGGGCTGGGGGGGGATCCTCGCCGGCAGACATGCCCACGGCCTCCATCGTGCTGAGCAGCAATCCGTGACCTACCCCATAGGTGAGTAAAGAGTCGCGGAAGAGGCGGACCTGCTGGTAGGCCGCGGCGGCCTGCTTCCCGGTCCTCTTACCCTCCCCCATGAGGGCCCTTGAGGCCTGAAGGACCTGACGGAAAACCCCCCACTGCTGGAACGCAAGCTGGACTTTGTTACGGGAGCCACGGACATCCTCAAGGAACTCCCGTAGCTCCTCCTTCAGCGCATGGGGGGGCGGGGCCACTGATCTATGACTGTCCCCCAGTGGGGCCCCGTCACAGCCCCGTGGCCCACTGAGGTGGGCAGGCAGGGGGCAGACCCCCGACGTGGTGTCCGATGGGCTGATGCCACACCACCTGCCCCACTCCCCGGTTCAACAAGAGGCGGCGTAAGGAAAACAGCAGCCCCCGATGGGTCGGGATAGGGAAAAACAACTAAAACTGCTTCCTGGGGAGTATCCCCAGGGGCGACATTGGCAGCACGGGAGGTGGAGGGGACAAGGACAAGGCTGGCATCAGGAATAGGGTAGGGGACAGGAATAGGGCGAGGATCAGGAAGGGAACCAAGGAGGGGGGCAGATGTAGGATCCTGAGCCTCAATAGCTGGGCCGCTGGAAGGTGGCCCCTCCTGGTTAGGCTCAGAGATCTGGGGAATGGGAAGGAGACCCCCAACGATGCCGGGCTCAGCCACTATGGTTTGGGCGGTAGCCCTGGCATCAGGAGATGGATAGTCATCAATGGGGTCCCTGCCCGGGAAGGAGGTCAGGTGCTCCACACACAAGAGGGACACCCCCTGGGAACCGGGTCCCAGCAGCGGGGCACCGGCCGTTGCCTCAATGGGCTCGGTGGCCGTCAGCAGGGTGCCACCTGCAGCCGGGCTGATGGAAGATTCCAGGGGACCCTCAGAGGCAGGAGCGGAAGCAGCAGTAAAGGGAAGGGAACACAGGGACAAGGGGACTGGGGTGAGATCGCCCAGATCGAGGCCTCTCGGCAGAGGGTCGTCCTCCCCCTGTGTGACCGGGGTCAGACCCAGGGCCTCGATCTCCTCGTAGATGGAAGGGAGATCACCATCCAACACCTCAGGGCCCTCCCCGCCAGAACCCGAGGCAATGCTTACCTCGGTGCTCGCAGGGGCTTCAGGTGGGAAGGGGGCGAGAGAGGCTCCCTCGGGGGCTTCTACGGGAAGGGACCCTAGAGGAGGGGCAGTGTCACCTTCCAGTGCTGCCACAGTGTCCCCAGCCGGCACCACAGAACGAAAGTCATCAGGAGGCAAGGCAGAAAACACATCATCGGTGCCCCCCTTCCTGCTCTTCCGGGGGGTCTCCGAATCTAAAGGATGTAACAGGGCCCAAGCCTTCCGCTTGCCCCACTTCCCCTGCACTAAGGACCAGCCCTCCATGGCATCATCCTGTGGCTGGCTAACAGGGGTAGGGTTGGGGGGCAAGGGCAATGGCTCAGGGACTCCAAGAGGCAATGGTGGGGTAGCAGGAATGAGGGAGGATTCCCCCTGGGGCGAGCCCTCTCTCACACCTGGTGGTATCTCCACCGCACCCTCCTCCACAGTAGTGGACCGAGAAGGAGGAGAGGCAGCTTCGGGTGCCAGGTGGCCAGGGTCATCGGGGATGACAGGGCCGGTGCCTTGCCGGGGCTCAGGGGTCCCGGATGCTCCTCTGTGCCGGGCCAAGGGGCAGTCCCTCCGGACGTGCCTCATCGCCCAGCAGAGGTAGCACCAGGCCTCCCCCATCGAATAATGCACCCGGTAGTGGGCTCCCTGGTAGGGGACCAGAAAGGACCCCTCAAGTGCCTCTCCGCCACAGGCTGCCTGCAGCTGTTGAAGCTGCACTTGCTGGCGGAACGAGAGGGCATCATGGAGGGCGGGGCTCTTGCAGCCCTACAGAAGAGGGCTGATGACAGAGATGGGGCACCCCAGGGCAGAAAGGGCAGGCAGCAGGGTGGCATTGGGCAGGAAGGAAGGGATGGAGGTCAGGATCAAGCAGACCGCCAGGTCTTCCAACGGCTCCAGGGGGACGAACACACCCCCGACTGCCAGGCCCGACTGTACCGCCTCCTGGGCAGTGGCCTCTGATGCCAGGAAGACCACCCTCCCGTACATTTTGGAGGCCGCCACGATGGCCGTGGGTCCCACCACCCTCGCCAAGGCCCGCACGTAAGTCTCCACGTGGGGCGAAGTGGGCACCAGGAAGCAACGGACGCCATGCTTCCTGGCCAAGGTGGGGAAAGGGCACCATCTGCTATAGATGGTAGTGGAAGCGATGGTCAGAGGAGCAGTGGCAGGCGAGGGGGCTGCCGCCACCTGGGTGTATGCCTTGGGGGCCAGGGGAGGGACACCCGCAGAGCTGGTGGAGGGAGCAGCAGGGAGGGATGCCGCGACCGGTAGCAGGGCTGCGGCGGCAGGGGCAGTCTCTGTCATGGAGGGCCTGGCCTTTTTAGCAGGGCCCTTACCCTTCTTCCCACCCCGACCCTTCCCACCGGCTGGGGGGCTCCCCCCAAATTGGAAGGGGCGAGGGACATGGCAGCAGCGGAAGTCTCCTCAGTACTCGCCGCCACCGGTGCCCCAGCAGGGGCGGTGGTAGGTGGATCGGCAGCGGCGGTCGAGGTAGAGGCTTGGGAAATGGACACGGGGGCAGATGGAGGAGGGGCGGTGAGAGCATCGTGAGGGGCCTCCCCCGCCACGTCCCCCTCCATAACGAGAGTGGGGAGGGGGACAAACAGCCAGGGGAGGGGAAGGAGAGGAGGCGACTACCCCTCCCTGCTAGGCTGCAGGCAGGGGAGGAAGGTGCCAGAAAGGGAAGGCTAAAGGGGCGTGGGGAGCAACTAAGGACTTAGGGGCAGGAGGGTGTCAGCTCACCGACTCAGAGGGGAATTCCGGCTCCCCTAGCTGCACTAGGCGATCAGGGGGGATAACGGCATAAGGGGCTGCAGTGAACAAGGGCAAACTCAAACTGGAGAAGGGCACAAGCGCATGGGAGGGGCCGTGGGTGCATGAGGGGAGGGACCAATCAGGGCTGGGGGATCACTGGGTGGGTGGGGGAAAAGGGTGAGCTAGGAACGGGGCGGAGGGACCACAGGGCTAGCTGCAGGACTGGGGCAGGACAATGAGGGCCACAGAAGGAAACAGGTGGGGCAGACAAATATGGCATAGGAAAGGGGGTCAGCCCAGGGGGCGGAGGGGGGTGAGCCCATGGGCACTTATGCAAAAAAGTCAATGCTTGGCTGCTGTTGCTGCAGGCTCAAATGGTGGAAGGAGGTGTGGTGAGCCAGGCGAGCAGCTCAGTCCCAACGCCAGGAGGTCAAAGTAGAAGGAAAGCAGCCAGCAGGGGTGGTGGAGGGGGCAAGAATGGTGGTGGGGGCGAAGGGGGACATGGATGGACCGGGGGCAGGCTCCACACCACATCTCCGGTGTCCCAACAGACACAGTCCAAACCCCCACAACAAGAGCATAGTTTGAAAAAGACTCAGTCCAGTAAAGCCCCCTCCACAATGGTCCTCACGTGGTCTTCCAGCAGCAGGTGGTCCTCTTCTCCTCCTCCTTCTCCCCGGGACTCCAACAGCTTCCCAGCAACAGCCACAATAGTCCCAGCAGCTCCAGGTGGTGGTGGTCTGGTGTTCAGGCATGAGGGACCCCGGTCAGATGGTGTCCTCAGCAACAAGAGCTAGGGCCCCTCACTCCCCTTCTTCTCTGGAAAGCAGGCCTTCAGCAGCCTTCTCCTCCCCCGCAGGGCTGTAGGTGGAGTAACAGCAGCAATTAAGGGTGAGGGGATCAGCAGCCAGCCAACTAGAGGGGAGGTGGGGATGGATGTGGTGGTGTCTGGCCCAGCCAAGGGAGCAGCAGGAAGAGCAGTAGCAGCAGCAGCAAGGGCCCAGTGCTCAGCAGGAACAGCAGCAGCAGCAGCCCTCTCTGTCCTCCCCTCTACAGCAGAGGAATAGAAGGAAGATCTACCGGCCACAGGAGAAGCAGGTTTCTGTTCCCTGAGTGACCAGAGCAGGGGCTGTACTAGAGTAATCAGGAACCTGCTAGAACCAATTAAGGCAGACAGGCTGATTAGAACACCTGCAGCCAATCAAGGCAGGCTAATCAGGGCACCTGGGTTTAAAAAGGAGCTCACTGCAGTCAGATGAGGGGGAGCTAGAGAAGAAGATGTGTGTGTGAGAGGAGATGGGAGCAAGTAGTGAGAGGGTGTACTGCTGAAGGACTAAGGAGTACAAGTATTATCAGACACCAGGAGGAAGGTCCTGTGGTGAGGATAAAGAAGGTGTTTGGAGGAGGCCATGGGAAAGTAGCCCAGGGAGTTGTAGCTGTCATGCAGCTGTTACAGGAGGCACTATAGACAGCTGCAATCTGCTGGAACCTGGAGTATAGGGCGGGCCTGGGTTCCCCCCAAACCTCCCAACTCCTGATCAGATGCAGGAGAAGTTGACCCAGACTGTGGGAAAGATCACTGAGGTGAGCAAATCTGCCAGATAAGTGCAGGACCCACCAAGGTAGAGGAGGAACTTTGTCACACACTTTCATCAGGACAGTCTGACTTGCACTCTTCACAGTGTGCTAGTGATGTCTATCAGCAGTAGTGCCCTCATCTTGTGTGACTTTCACCAGAGCAGTAGAAATCATATCATTGTAACCTTCCCAAGCATTTTGGCCCTCTTTGGTCACCACATTCGCTTACAAGGCCTTCTACGGTAATGACCCCATTGCCAGCACCTCCGCCATCCCCAACAGGACAATCACCTCCATTGCAGCTGGACAGCACTTCACTATCCTCATCCCCCACGCTGTTGTCCTCCTCATCTGCCAGCCTCTGCATTGAACTCAGGACTAAACATTCAGCTACCCATCTCTCCATTCTAAGAGCTGATCTTCAGGGGACAAGAGGGAGAGATAGGAGTGGAGGGAAGATGAGAAAGAGAGTCCTTTGAGAGGGCAAACAAGAGCAGATGTAGTGAGGGTGGAGGACTGAGTGGGGAATGTTAGAGGCCTTGAGTCTTACACCAAACAACAATAATAGTAATGCCCTCCATGCCACTCCTCCTCCAGACGGTAGATTGCTCTCACTGAGTCTGCTCCATAGTGACGGATGATCAGCTACTTCCAATCCAGCAATGCCCTCCTTTGTCCCTTGACAACTGCCCTGGGACCAGGACAGCGGCTGTGGAGTGATGGTCAGTGTGGAGAATTAAGGGCACTGTAGAGTGTGCTGCTCAGAAATGACCAGGAGAAAATTCAACCAATCAGAAGCAGCATCTGGTATCATCTGAGGGGATTCCCCTGGCTCCTGAAATTAGAGGAGCCACCCAGTTCCAGGAAGCTTTTAGGCATTGGAGAAACCCCCAGGGTCCATACTAGGGTCTAGCTGGGTGTGGGTCCATCTCAGATTCCTCTGAAGCTGACAGCCATCTGCAAAGCCAAACAAGCCTGAGCCGGAGGAGGAAGGTTTTGATATTCCTCCCATGTAGTTGATAACCTTCCCACAAACACCCCTCCCCTGTATCCTGAAGAACCCAGCCCCTCCACTGCTAGTTGGAGGCTCTGCTCAGCCAGGCTGAGTGGGGCATTAAGCTAGTGTAAGAGCTCCAGGGCCTTTCAGCTGGGTTCCCACTCAGCCCCTTTCTGTGTTTCATAAAAATTCATTATTTCTCCTCTCCCGGGCAGCCAATGTTATTAAACAAAAGAAACCGAACCAGAAACATAAAATTATAATTAACATGAAAACAGGAGATGGAGAGCGGAAGCAGAGAGATGAATTATGGTCAATCAAAGATCCATTTTCCCACTGCCAGACATGCACCCACCCGAAACCAAGCCAGCCGAGAGGGAAATGGGGGTCGGGATCAGAGCTGTGTCTTGCTACTGCCTCCATGGGCAGAATCCAGGTTGTTCCCCCCTGCCCCAGGCCTCCAGACTAGTCCCTTCTGATCCAGCAATGCTTCCCCTCTCTCAGCAACATGCCTTCATGTGCACCAAATGTAGCCTGATGGTTCTTCCCCATGGAGACGGTCAGTCATTTGAATGATGACTGTGCTGGAAGTGCTGAGCCATAAAGCTGCTCCTGCTCTCAGCCTGTCTGCACCATTGGCGCCCTTTCCCCTGCCCACTCACTAGCCTGCCTAGGAGCCACAGCCCCCTCTAAACCCAGGAGCCCAGAGGCAGATATTTGTTAGCAGAGGGCTCGAGCCAGGAGATGACTGTGAGCCCTACTCAGCTGCTGCCATTTAAGTGAGTGGGGTGTCTGAAATAATTTCTGCTCCTGAATATGGACAGAGAATGGCTCTCTCCTGGGCTTGATCCTGTGAGCTCAGCACCCTCAGTGTCCACTGATACCACTCAGGTGCTCAGCAGCTCCTAGGATGGAGACTTTGGTCTGTTTCATTCCTAGGCTTCCATTCTCCTCCCTGTCTCTCTTTCCTTCTGCCTTATTTATCTGCTGTCTCCTCCTCTATGTCTTCTCCTCTTCGCTCACTGCCTGTTCTAAGTGTTTATACACCTTTGCTCCCAAGCCAACAAACATTCTAGTCCCTCTGGGAGTAATTTTAGCTAAAAATATTTATTGCTGAGATCTCAGCTTTCCCAGAGATGGCAGCCTTACCCAGATGTCAGCAGCTGGTCTAAAGAAGATTGAAATGTGAAACAATTTCTGCCTCCCAGTCATATCTGTCCCCTCACTTGGTACCACCTGCAAGACCCTCTTCCCTCCATTCACACACTCCTGCTCTCCTATCTTAGACTTCTCTGTCAATCTCAGAGGCAGATCTCATTACCCAGATAGGGAAACTGAGGCACGGGCCAGTGTCTTCAAACACAGGTGCCTAAAATAAGGCACCAAAATCCAGATTTGGGCACCTGAATCAAATGTCAGCTCCACTTGGATTCAGTTGCCCACAGGGGAGTGCACAGGAATAAAAATTTGGCTGCTTTTGGAGGAACACTTTCTGTGCCCCCTGTGGCTGGAGGAACTGGCTTTCCTGCTGTGGCCCCAGGGCTGGTGGAGCAGGGTCTCTCCCAGTTGCTGGAGGAGTTCTCTGCCCCTGATGATTGGGGGGCACCCATGCCCCTGCTTGCCCCCCCTACCCCAGCACACACACCTGATTGCTCAAGTACAGATTTTAGTGCCTTATTTTAGGCACCTCCATTTGAAAATGCTGGCCTTAGCGGGTCCTCTTCTCACCCCTTGCCTTCATATGGAATTAGGTCTTGCTGTGACTTTATGTAGTTGCCTTTAAAAAACAACTGGGATAGGTTGTGCCTTTGGACACAGCCTCAAACAAGGGGTGGTGCATAAAATGCCCTGCCCAGGATGCTGAGATGCCCCTGGGAGGCACTAATTCCTCCTCTATTTCCTCCTTGCTTGGGGGGACCTATATCACAATAAATCATTACCCCTGAATGCTGTCTCACCTGCTCTGTCCAGCATGTAAGGAGGCATGGAGCCAAGGCCTGGCCCATCTGCTCTAGGCGCAAAAGGATGAGTTGGTCCCACTTGCCCCAATGATCCTGGGCCCAAGATCCAGTTAATCTGCATCAGGGCCTTAGGAGAGTCTTACTCCCTTGTGCAGCTGCATTATCCAAATGGTAGTCTAGCCTGCTGCCTCGTGTACCCAAGTGGGGCATCCTGATTCTCTGGCTGAGCAGTCTCAAGCTTCTCTAAGATGAGTAGCAATTGGAGATTATTGGCATATGCCATTTTCCCTACAATCCCAATCAGGTCTCCGATTTGGACTCACGTGCTGGATGAGTGCAGGCAACTGGTATCCGTGGATGGATAATGGAGTGGACAGATGACAAACGGTTTGTGCACACTATTCCTTGCCTTGGTCACTAAAACAACATTCATCTCATGCTGGGTGTGGGTGTCCCCTGGGGTGAGGAGCTCCACCGCTGAACTTCATGGGGTGGAATGCCAGAACTTCCTTTCCTATTCAGCTTCCTAAAAGAGCAGCATGTGGTTTGCAAATCTCCCTGCACATCCATGCCTTGGCAGCACCTATCATCTTTCTCTGGGTTTGTGGATCGCCCCCATGAAACTGCTTCCAGTGACTACAGCATCAGAGCAGATAGCCTCAGGAAACACACTCCCTACATGTACTAAAGCTGGGAGGTAGCAGGGCAGTTGCTTTCCACTGCACCCAGAATTAGAGACATTGGGAATGTTCCCTTCCCATGTCCCCCAGTTTCCCCTCCAGCTCCATCAGTGCTGTGTCTGGAGACAGGATACGGAGCGTGAAAACAAGGAAACAGTTAAAGTAGAACAAAGGCTCTGGAAAAGGCATGAAATAGTCATGCTAGCTTCCAGCCAGGGCCAGTGCAACCATTTAGGCAAACTAGGCGGCTGCCTAGGGCGCCTAGTGGTTGGGGGAGCCTAAAAGTCCCCTCAGGCCAGGAGGTGGAGTGGAGGTGAGCTGGGTGGGGAGGGCACGCAGGGAGGGCTGCCCACAGTAACGGGGGCGGGGACGCACAGGGGAACAGCTCCCCGCCCAGCTTACCTCCACTCTGCCTCCTCCGCTGAGCACACAGCCCCCGCTCTAAGTCTCCTCCAATCCAGTGTGCTCATTGGAGGAGGCGGAGCCCAGGTGAGCTGGGGTGGGCTACCCAGGCAGGGTTAGCTGCCATGGCGGGGGAGGGGAAGAGGGGGGAAGTCTCCCCAGGCAGGGTTAGCTGCCATGGCGGGGGAGGGGAAGAGGGGGGAAGTCTCCCCAGGCAGGGTTAGCTGCCATGGTAGCGGGGAGAGAGGGGGGAAATCTTCCCAGGCAGGGTTAGCTGCCTCAGCGTGGCAGGGGGGAAGTCTCCCTGGGTGGGGTTAGTTGCCATGGGGGGACGGGGGGAAAGGGGTTAGCTGTCGAGGTGGGAGGGGCTGCGGGTGGGCTCCCCAGGTCGGGGGCTGAGTTAGCTGCCGTGGGGGGGGGCGCGGTTAGCTGGGTGGGGGGTGCAAAGTGGAAGTTTCGCCTAGGGCACGAAACTTCCTTGCACCAGCCCTGCTTCCAGCCAATGAGATCTCTGCTTGCTGGGCTGGAAGCTTGACTTCAGGCCCTGTCTATACCATAAGGGCTGTTGTGGTTTTATAACAATTCATAACACTCTCCCCTGTCCCAGCTAAACATCATTGGGTTGTGTCCACACAGCAGCTTCTTTTTCACAGTCCAGCCATGTGCTGGGTGAATTAGTGCATCCACACCTCATCTTCTGCCTTTGTGTCAGTGCATTGTGGGAGAATCTGCGCTGCTTTTCCATCCTGCCCCAACAAGGCACACAGTGCCCAGAGAACATGCCCACAGGGCCTGAGCCATCTCCCATCGATCAAGCCCAGAGAATGGCACGGACAGCCCACGCAGCTGCACAATCTGGGATGTCTCACTGCACAGAGAGCTGGGAACAAGTAAGACCAGCCAAAGCGGCTCCAATTTCAGTTACAAGTTCTGGTATGGTGGACAGTGTCCGAGGGGCTATTATGTTTTAGACTCCCACACCTATCACACCTGAGACCCTTGGCTGGTGTGAATCGGCACAGCTTCATTGCCTTCAGTGGAGTTATGCTGATTGACGTTAGCAGCGGAGCTGGCTTAATTTTTTCTTGGATCTGCAGCTGTGGCTGTGAGGAAATAAACACTGCATTTAATGGATCCATCATCTCCGCCCCCCCCCCCCCCCCCACAGCTTGGGTTCTGTTTGAAATGGATGCTAATATGCTGTCATTGAGCATTCAACTGCTGTTCAGATCTTCCGGAGCAGGGCCGTGGAGGAAAGCTGAAAGGCAGTGCAGTAAAGCTCCCATGGCAGCATAGTCCAGTATGTAGAAAACAAAGGCTCATGGACAATGTCTATGCAGCAACAGAAGAAATGAACTTCTCAGGTGATCTTTCCAATGAGCCTACCTGTAGCAAGGGCTAGTGAAGAAGGAAGAGGGATGATCCTCGTGGTTAAAAAGGTGTTTTAGGAGCCGGCATGGAGGTGGGAGGGTTTGGATTCATGCAGCATTGGTTTTCATACTCTACTGATAGATTCTCCACTTTCAATCCTCCTTGTGGGAGCAGGGTTTAGCAAGGCTGGTTGGAAGGACTTTAAGCTCAGCAGTGAGAAGGGAATGCAATTATGGCTGTATATAATGCATAGAACTAGGTCTCTAAGTGAGAGGGAAGAGCAGCCCCATGACTAATAAAGGAAATGCTGAGCCAGGATTAAGAAAGAAGGGGGTGAAAGCTGTCTGAGATGTGATGACGCTGATGCTAGAATCAAAGGAAATAAGAAGGAGGAAGTTGAGTTTCTCATGCATGAAGACAATTACTACCTAGCTGGTATTGCAGGGACCTGGTGGGGTAAGACACATGACCAGAATGCTGATAGAGAAGGATCCAATATACAATTTAATCAGGATATTCTTAGGGAAGACTGGAAGAGGTTGTAAGTCACTGGTAGTATCAAAAACATTGTTAACCCTTTTGAGCCCAAGTGGTTAGCTGTGTTCAAGGGCCTTGCTGGGTTCTTTCTATTAGGAGGAGAAATGGATGAGATGAGATGAGTCAAGCATTTTGTTGGTGTAATCCTGTTTATTTGCAATGAATGTACCCAAAGTCCTGTTCCCCTGAACACAGTAGACACAAACAGGAGGCTGTTTCCTTGCTCTGAAATCCAAGCCTGCCTTCTCAGTGAGTTCTCTGCCCTAAAGAAGATCTCTCTTGGCTCCCTGCCAGGGCTATTCTCTCACTGCCTCTCGGCTCACTTTCTCCCTGCTTTTTGTTCCTTCCGCAGACAGACAGATAGCTTCAACTAAACCAATAGCCCAGTGCCTGAATTTGTAGTCAGTCTCCAGGAAAATCCCATAGGCCACATGGCTTCACTTCTTAGTTAGGCCTTGCTGGTCCATGCCATGAGTGGTGGCTTCTGTGGTTTAAACTATCACTAAACAAAGGGCACTCAATTGCGCCCTCATTTAGCCTGAAATGAAGGATATTTAGTACACCCATCAACTTTTACCAGATTGGTGGCCACCGTTAACGCATCCCAGCATAACAATATCAATTTAAGCAGTGAAGGGCAGAGGTATGTTGGGGGAAAAGAGAGGCTAGAATACAGGATGAAACAAGTATAAGGATATATGATGAGGAGGGCTATGTTGTTGTAGGCTTAGTGGTTTAGATTCTCTGGAATCTTTGAAATTCAAATCCTTGAAGAATTGACTGAATCAGAAGGGAGAAGGTGGTCAGAGAGGTCCAATAGATAGAGATCTGGACTGGGAGTCAGGAGACTTTTGTGTGTCCTGATCTGTTGAGTGACCTTGGGCAAGTCACGTCATCTCAGTGCCTCAGTTTTCCCATCTGTAAAATGGAGCTAATGAGACTGACTTCCTTCATAAAGTACTTTGAGACTTATGGATGAAAAAGTGCTGCATAACTGCTTAGTAATAATATCTCTAGGCATAATTCTTTGTTCAGGTTGAGAGCACGCATCAGTGACTAAAAGGTTAAGGGTGTTAAGACAATGTTATAGTTCTATAAAAAAATACCCTGCACATTAGAAATTCAAAGCTGAGGTTACATTGGAGAGCATCTAACATTTGGAAGCATGAAACTGCATAGTGAATGCTCCCAGATAGCCTTAACTCTGCTTTTGAGTGGCACAAGAGGATGAGGGTATGTCTACACAGAAGCTAAAAACCCATGGCTGGTCCATGCTAGCTGACTCAGGCTTGCAGGGCTTGGGCTGCAGGGCTGTTTCATTGCTGTGTAGACCCTAGCCTGGAATTCTACACAGCAATGAAACAGCCCTGCAAGTCTGATTTGACTGGCATGGGCCACTCACAGGTTTTTCTTTGCTATGTAGACATACCCTGGTTCTACAAACCTTTACTCACACAAATATGGCTGGGTAGTCTCAAGCGTTTGTGGCATCAGACTGCTATTTCTGGATCAAGGATATTTTCTAAGAGCTTCACCTTGTTGCTCAGCTGAAGTCAATGGGTCTGTGATGTTCTACACCAGTGGGTGCATGTAGTTTGGAAAAGTGGGTATATTGGGCTAGTGACTGTAATCCTGGCAACCTCCCATCTTCCCTTTGGAGCTTATCCAAAGCCTGTTGAAATCACTGAATGCTTTTCCATTGATTTCAGTTTATTTTGGATCTGGTCCCAAGTCATCTTTTTTCCTAAGGGCATTAAGAAGTTTGTGGTTGACGGCTGCAGAAATACTCAGTTTGAAGTGAATGCTGCCCTTGTGAAGACCTGCCATATAGCATCACCTGTAAGTGTGGTGCTTCGTAGCCACGCTAACCTTTGCTCTTTTTCTGTAAGGGCTATAGCTATTGTGATCTGGGTCTAGGAGCTTAGTATCCGTAGAAAAAATAGCTTAGTTTCTTGATGCTTGTATAATGTGTGGTACTTGAAGTCTTAATGAATGATGACCTCCAGTATGCTATTAGTTTCAGTGGGAATTTGTATACTACATCTTTTTTTCTTCTTTTATCTTTGTGGACATAAAGGCAGTCGGGTTTTGCAGAGCTACTGTACAATTAAGAGTAGATCATTCCAGTGGCTGGAGTCACTGATTACTTTAAACTGTTTATTATGGATGGATAAGGGTGACTCAGAATGTCCTTCTGTTCTCTTTAATCAGGGTAATACTGCAAGGGCAGAATTAAGGTTGTTTGCATGCTTTAAATGTGCCTTTTCATCCTTTAAAAGTGAAGCTTTCTTTTAAGTTTAACTTTCACTCTGAACTTCCTGCATTTCTATTGCCTGGGTTTGATTGGGGGATGCTGGATTTTGTTCTGGGTTTTTATGACCTCATTGTAAGTATTTTTTTTTTACCCTTCAGTTACTGATACATGCACAGCAAAGTTTTTTGGATGGGATTTTCCTTATTTTTTTTTTTTATAGCTTGAAACCTTTGATGTACATAAGAAGCAAGGTAGGCAAGGAAGAGGTGGCATGTGATGCCCCTATATTCTGCAGGGTAATGAGACCGGGTGAGACCAGAAACAGGGAACTGCAGGGGCAATCCCCAGCTCCCTACCCAGTGAGTCAGCTTCCCACAGTTACACATTCTCCCCCACTTCACATCTTAATTCCTGCTGCCTCTTCTCAGCTTTGCACCCTGTGGACTTTCTGAAGTGCACAGGACCTACTGCAGACCTTAAGCACCAGCTGAAACCATAAGCTGAATGTGGGCTCTGTGGGAAGCTGGGAAGTTGCCTGCAGATATTCAGAGATCTGCCAACATGCTAAGCTATGGGTAGGGAGGAGCCCTGGAAGTACAGGACAGCTGTAGATTTACAGCAGTCCCTGGGAGCAGAGGAAGCCTCTGCTGGACTCTGTTGAGGCAGCAGGCTGCCTCAGTTTACCCACACAGATGGTGACACGTTATGATAGTGCTCAGACAAATCCTGGACTCCATGATCCTCCATCTTTTTATCTAGCATTATTTTAGCCTTCTCCTCCCTGCCACCCCTAATTGCAGCAGAGTTCTGTTACCGTGGAGGAAGATATTCTCTGTAGATATGTTAGTTCTGTTGCATGTCCCTACTTACTGCAGGTGCTGTCGATGGGAGCGGGGTGTGTGTGTGAGGTTTGGAACACAGGGGGCACCATACGCACTTTTCCATCAGATGTTTTCTTTCTTTCCCAGACCTGGCAACCACAACCAAGCTTGATAATGAGGAAAAGCATTCTGAGGTTCTGGGAAAATCATACCCAAGATGCCTGCACCTGCTCTACAGAGGCCTCTGGAGGGCAGGAAAGAGCAGCCACAGGGCAGCTTGAGAAAGAAGAGGATGCTAAAGAATGAGTTCTTCCTTGAGTTGCAGCGGGAGATGAAGAGGGGCTCTAAGCGCCAGTGTTTCCATGGATGTGTGGAAACTGGAGAAGCATACACACTTGGGGGTGAGGAAGGTTGGCAGGAGGAGGCTGAGAGGCTGAGGTTACAAATGGAGAAGGAAAACCAACCCCTTAGGATATTATATTTAACACAAGAAGTCCCTGAGGCAAATGAAGATAGTAAAGCATGCGGTGTTCTGGGCCTGCTGCATGAGGCAATCCTGGCTTGGAACTGCCCACGAGGAGTGCTGCTAGCTTCTGTGGCCTGGCATTGACTCCCACCAGCTTTGCTCAGGCCCAGCTCCAAAGCCCACTGAAGTCAATGGAAAGACTCCCACTGCCTCTAATGACTCCTCCAATCACATTCTGTGTCCCCCTCACAGTCGTCTTCCTTCCCGCCATCTCCTCCATAGCTTCCATCCTCTACTCTTGTGCCAAGATCACCAGTGTTGTCCTACTGCCAGGAATGCCCCATGCGCTTAGACCCTGATGGTCTCTCTCTGGAAGCCGCTCTCCCTCTTGAGTCAGTTTTGGTGTAGTAGGAGCATGGCATGGACGCTGTGTTTATTGACTGAGCAGAGAACATGGCACCGCTTTAGCAAACATATTATTGGGTGCTTAAGAGATGCAGAAAATCTAATAGAGAATAAAACAGAACCGGAGATAAAAATCTCTATTATACTTAATACTTGAACTAGTAAAGAGCTTTCCCATCTCTCTCACACACAGGGATGAAACATACACACATTTTAAATGTTAAGGACCTTAATCATTATTATGGGACCTGACAACGGATGAAGCAATCAAAACAAGTAGGCTGTCAATTATCATTGGCCTCCCCTCCCATGCATGGAGCTGGCAAAGAGTTGGCAGAGGGCAGCTTGAGTCAGATTATCCTGCCTGCCATTCACAGCAATGCCAGACGCTGGCATCCCCCAGCAGTGCAAACCTGGGGAGTGGCATCATCCTTTTGTGCTGCTTCAGCTGCCCACTGCAAGCAGAACCTCATTCCCTTGGCTATCACCAATGCTGTGCCATACCGTGCCCACGGGAATAGCATGAGAGCAGAAGGACATTGCATGGTGCTGTCACTGCTCTGTAGAATGCATCCACAGGACAGCCAACCTCTGCAGAGCAAACTCTTCCCGCGTTTGGGAGTCCGGATGGAGCCAAGCCCCTTGTTGAGCAGCCTATTGAAAATTCATGCAGTGTTTCCTTTGCCCAGCCAGCCTATATAAACATCCAGCACATTTCAGCGCAGATTCGGTCCCCTGCTCTGGTCCCTGTGCATTATCACAGCGGCATATTGGGAGCATTAATGCACCGTGAAGACCTGGGGAAGAATTTGTCCTGGGATAAGTGCAGCATAAAGATGATGGAAGCTGCATTATCTATTATGCTACTTGACAGATCATTTTCAGAGACATACAGAGAGATCTATTTTTATGGCATTAGCAGCATGGACCTGAGCTAATCTTGAGCTTTCAACCTTAACTTTGCATTTCCTAACATTTGAGCACTTGATTTCTTATCTGCAACAGTGCATTAATGCTTAGATTTTGTGTGGGATATTATATTACTATTCCAAATCCCTAAGCAGGGAATAGGGGAGGCTTGTGCAGTTATGAAGCAAATATCAAGAATGTCAAAAAAATGAAAGAATAATAGGTGACTTCAATCATTGTAGCTAGAGTTCTGCTAGAAAACACAAATGGCAATCTTACACTGAAGAAACACTTATGGTATGTCTCTACTGCACTGAAAACCTGGGACTGTGGGACCTGTGCTTGTGGACTGCGTTCCTAAACCTGGGCTTGAGCCTCCATACTGCATTGTAAACCTAGGTTTAAAATTGCTGGACCCGGGTCTCACACCTGTGTTAATGTGTCCATACTGCATTACGCAGATCTACTGACTTGGGTCTGGAGCTTGCGTTGCATCCACACTGCAAAATGACAGGGCTTGGACCTCAAGTCTCAGCAGGACTTGGTTGCAGATCCATATCCTTGGGTGTGTCCTAGGACCTGGGTCCTGAGTGCTTGCTGTCCTGAGTCAGACAGATTAGTGTCTGAATGGTGGTGGGGGAAGGTTGGGTTCAAACCTGAATCTGAGTCTGGGTTTACAATGCAACGTAGACATACCCTTAGGCCTGGTGGCAGACAGTTTCTTCATGCAAATGGTGGGGGAAACAACAAGGAAAAGTGTTACCCTGGAGTTAATGTGAATTGAAAAAGAGCGAATGGTGGGAGGAAATTTACTGAATAAACACACATTATTCACCCCCCATTTGTGTCACAAGGAAGAGTGTTAGAAATGAGGAGTCATGTTAGGACTCAAGCCAGCAGTTGGTTTGTATAAAACAAGAGCCAGCCCGGACCTTTACCCAACAGCTTGTCTACATTTGAATTTTTAGTCACATGTTAACTAACCAGATTGTAAATTCTAGTGTAGCAGCTACACAAGTAATTATTACATGACACACACATTTTGCTGTGGTCTAGGGTTAAATAGCACTAGGAATAAACTGTCAAGCCCAGTCTACATTAGAGGTCATAATGGACTTCACACCTGTTAAAACATGACTAACAATTCAAGTATAGCCATAAGCCCTACCCTGTGTGGAGCTGAATCAAAGCGTCCATGCACTTTACCAACATTAGGTAACATTTCCTCTTTCCCCATCTATTTTCATCTGTGCCCTCCTCCAGGCTTTAGCCAAGACCAGCTATGGGAAGGCGAATCTACCAAGAAAAGGGGTTTTCCAAGCAGAAGCACAAAGTACCAGAAAGTTCCAAGGGGCTGTTGTTGTCCTTAGATTTCCTGCTTCAGACTCGGGATTTTCAGAAGAAGCTTCTGCTCTTCCAGAGACTCCTGTGATTTGGGCCAGCCTTGGCAATTTTGGTTCACCAGGGTAAAGGGATGTCAAATATTTGTTTTAAGTTGGGCTGGGGATGTGGCACCTCCCAACGACCCAAACCTCAATGCAAAACTGTATTGGAACCACTGAACTTTGCCTGAGTTAGAGTCAAATCCCTAATTTCACACCAGCCTATCAGCAATGGGCCCGACCTTAGCCCCACCCCACCCCATAAGTTTCAGCCAAGTTTGGATCCTGGACCAGACTTTAGCTCAAGGTCTTCTCTAAACCTCCTCCCCGCTGAAGCTGTGGGGAGCGCTTTGCTCAGAACTCAGCCTGAGTTCCCTCCAAAGAGTCACAAATTCTCAACAAACCTGGCCTGAGTTTGATGTTTTGCTCAAAACCCTGGAAGCTGGTAAATTTTGCTTGTTCGGTAACAGGATTTTCTCCACTGTGGTGCTAAATAGTTCTAATCTGAGTTTCACCCTCCCCTGGGGGTGGATTACATCTGAATGGAGCCTGGATTCAGTGACAAATAAGACTCTTCCTCCCACCTTGTCCCCAGCCCCGGGCTTTCCTCCAAGCTGCCTCACATGGACTTTGTCATTGTCCCACTTCTGAATCCTAGAACTGTCACATATACCGTGCACATGGTAGGTTGCAGGCCAGGCTTCTGTGCCAAATATGGAGCTTTCTTCTCAGATAGAGACTCTAAAGGATACTATTGAAGTGACAAGAGGTTACTTTGCTGTATGCGGACAATTAAAGGCAATTCCAAACAAAATGTGAGGAGAAATCCTAAACTTTGTTCATTTAGACAGACCATTAAAGGGTCTTATAGAAGACACATCTGGTGCATCTTTCTTTAGAAGGAAGCTCTGGGGCTAGTCCATATTTGGTACAGAAGCCTGCCCTGCTAGTAGCAGCTCTGCAACCTCCTGCGTACAAGGTGTATGTGACAAGACATTTCTCTGAGGCCAGGGGTGGAACCGAGTAGGGGCTATGGACTGCCTGGCTCATCCACTTTTCAGGACAAGCCCCAGCCCCTTGCTCCTCCTCTGCCTGAGGCCATACACCCTGACCAGGCCAGAAGCCTGAGCCAGGCTGAGGTAAAAACTGCCTAGGAAACCTGGGCAGCTGTGGGGAGTCCCAGAGGGGGGCCAGGGACATGGGCTTCTTTTAGATCCCCTGTCCCAGGCAGGTGGAGGGTCAAGGGCTCTCCACAGCAGCCTAGGCAGCTGTTACCCTGGCCAGGCTCCGGCTTCTGGCCTGGCCAGGGGGCAGGGCCTCAGGGGCAAGAGGAGAAGCAGGGGTGGGACCCTGGAGGGGGGTGGGGCCTTGCCCCCTCCACCCTCTTTTAAGAAGGATCTGGCGCCCCTGTCTGAGGCACCAACTCTGCCCCAACAAGCAGCAACCAGTAACTCACAGCAGTGTTACTAAGCACCTTGCCCTCTGAAAGAGAAGCCAGCCAGGATCCCAAGGACCTGGCCTTCAGGTTGAAGCTTGCTGCCATGACTTTGGGCAAGATGGAGAGAAAGGGATAATTACAGAGTCACAGAGTTTAAGGCCAGAAGGGACCACCAGATAATCTCGTATGACCACCTGTACGTCACAGGCCACCAACACTCCCCAGTTACCTCTGTATTAGGCCCTTTAACCTGGTTTAGACTAAAGTATTGTGTGCCCCAGGCAGAGAACGGGGGTGGGTGGGCAAGGGGGGTAAGAGGGGAGGAGGCAAGGTGCACCAATGCAATGGCAGGAAATTGATTGGGTAAGTGTAGTGAGACAGAGTGGCCTCCTCCGCCCTGACCCAAGAGGGAGGACCCATGACACAGCCTTGGTGCATGCAGCTAACCCACCCGACCCCCTTGCAGGAAGTGCAGGAGTGGGGCAGGAGGCATAAGAGCCAGGCCTTGCAGCTCAGTTCAGTTGGAGGCAGACCAGGGAAGGAGGCAGACCTCTGTACCAGAGAGCTGAGCCCCCTTCAAGGTTCAGGAATGGCTGTGGAGCAGACTGGTGCTACTGACCCAGCAGATGGAAGGGAGATACTGAAGGAAGCACTGCCCAACTGCGAGCCAGAGCCTGGCACCGACGGCACAACACCAGTAGTTCATGTAGGAAGTAGCCCAGTGAAACCAGATGTTGGTCTGGTTGTGCTGCCAGGATGCAAGGCAGTGATTTTACGTTTCCCTGCTGACCCAGTGGTAGGATTGCCTGCCACTGCTAGGGCCCTAGGCTGGGAACTGGTGGAGTAGGGTGGGCCTGGGGCCCCCGGCTACTGCCCCACACCTGGGGCTGGTTGCATATACACCCTATGCCAAAGGCCTGCAACAGACTGTTGTTGCTTGCCCCAGCTGGGAGGTTGAGGGCTGTAGACTATTTGCTTGCTCTGCCTCGCCCAGAGGGCTGGAGCCACAGATTACTGTTGTTTGCCCAGCCAGGAAGCTGTAGGTCAAGACTGTGCCATTACTGGCCTAAAACCCCAGACATTTGGTGGGTATGTTAGGTAATAATGCAAGTCCTCACTCACCTCTCCAGCACCCGAGTTCGTGCGGAGTTGGTATGGGCACACAATTCTGTCAGAGACCAGACACCAATGCGTTGATCAACGGGCTCACACTATCCCAAAAGCTTTAGAATAAGTGTGGCGCCTTTATTAGGGGTGAGCATCAATATTTATACACAGAAGTAAACAAAGTGATTAACAAAAGATAATGGTCATGCATAATCAATCAAGATTTTACAGGAAAAGCAAGTTTAACAAGTAAATGCATAGAGATAAAGGCTAATGGCTACTTGAGAAAGGGGGTGTCATGAGTAGTTTGCAGGTCAGTGCTTTGTTCGATAAAGGGTTCAGAAAGGATTATGCAGAGACGGCCAGTCTGGGTGTGTTTTGGCTTCCCAAAGTTCACCAAAAGTTTAGACCCAACATTCCTCCATTTGTAGCTTTGGGATAACTATTAATCAAAAAAGCTACACCCTATTTCAAGATCTCAAGGGCCGCTTGGCAATTTCAGCCTGGGCCAATTCGAAGAGAGTAAGGCTTTTAGCTGAAGTGGGAAAAGAATAAACTGACTTACATGAGTTTATGAGGGAGGGGACACACTGAATACAGCAACACAGTATTATAAGGACTACTATGGCCCCAACAACACCCACCAAGAGGTTTTTAACCCACCCAAGTCCGGGCAGCCAATTCCATAAGGCTCCCCACCAATCATAAGGTGGCTGGCCAGAGGAGTAGTTTTTAGCCATTTCCCTTAGGTGTTTAGTACGTTGAAAAGTGTCAGAGTAGGTATTATTTACAAAAACACAGCATTCTTCATTTATGAGGGCGCAAGTTCCTCCCTGGGCTGCTAACATCATATCTAAAGCCATTCTGTTTTGCAAAGCTAACTGGCGCAGCTGGGACATTTCCCCGGCCTGATTTTCAAATAGGGTTGCAGTTTCATTGGTCAAAGATTCTAATAGTCCCTGTAGACGGATGATAGCACCCTTTAAGCTAGTGTGACCAGCCCACCGCTGCCAGGACAAACCATCACGGAGATTAATATCTCTGTCAGTTTCACGGATGTTACGAATGTGGGGAAAATGAGGGGGAGTGAGGGAGATGCGAGAAGGCGGTGCTAGCCATGCCAAATAACATGACCCTGCCCAATCAGGGGAGAGAAAATAATAAGCCTTGGGCCCGCACACCCAGTATGTTCCATATAATGCGTTTTGGGTATTCCATTTCTCAAAGTAGGAGGTAACCCACCACCCGTTGTACCACTGTTCCCCTGGTAACGCAGAGGGGTCGTTGTGTGAACTGCAGAGGCACAATTTGGTAGTGTTGTCCTCAAAGGGCAGTGTAGTACTGCTTGAGCAGTTGTAGAAGGCAATTGTGTATCCTTTAACAATTAGTTGGACACCCTCGAGATCTGAGCAGGGCTTTTTAAAGACTGACTCTGAAAACCTGCCCCTCCATGAAAAAGTTGAAAAGGTTGGATCGGGGTGAGGGATCCATATATGGGATAAGTGGGATGCGCAAGGCTTGAAGCCAAGATTTTTACTAAAGGCGGTGCCATTAAAATATATGTTGCATTTACTTGTTCCCACAAAAGCTGACCCTTTTTCTTTAACAAAACACAGTGATCCTGTTTGATTGGTTACCCTGAGATATTTGTTAATTGGCACTCCTGTTTTGTTCCATGTAAGATTGGGTTGGACTGGATCTTTTATTCTAGTCGGTGGCATCCAAGTCATATTAGCAGTGGTTAGGGGAATGGGTGTGAAGGGGAGTCCCTGTGCTGCATTTACTGGAAATTGAGTACATACCCAGCAATCACTTCTATTTCCTAAAATATGAGTTTTAACCTCGTGGGAATATCTAATAAAAGCATTATCTTCATAAGCAGAAAATAAACTAAAAAAGCATAAAAAAAAACATACAGTTGTCAGAATAAAGAGTCCTCTCATTTTTTTCGAGTCAATTTAAGTCTAATGTCTGAGAGAGGTAAGCTGGTCCACTGGTCGAAGGCAGTGTCCTCAGTGGTGACAAGAGCTGCTGGTCCGTCACTGTGGTCCACTACGGCTGGCTTGACGTGGGAGTGGTGGATCCAAGATTTGCGTCCTTCCAGGAACACTGCAGTCTGGGTTGTCAAAAGAACCTGGTGGGGTCCAGTAAACCTTGGCTGGAGGGTGTCGTCACGAACGAACTTTTTGGCCCAGACGAAGTCCCCTGGTTGGAACGGGTGGATTTGTTCCTCCAGCGGCACGGTCTGGGAAAACTGCGAGGCTTTCCAAAGGGTACGGAGGCGAGCCTGTAGGGAGAGAAACTGACACGCGGTCATATGATCCCCTCCCAATAGTGAAACATCAGCACGTGGTAGCGCCCCGCCTTTGAAAGGGGGGTGTCCATAGAGCAGTTCAAAGGGGGATAATCCCAATGCGCGGGTTGGGCGAGTACGAAGGTGAAACAGGACCAAGGGAAGTACCTGAGGCCACTTTAATCCTGTTTCCTGACAGTATTTAGCCAATGTAAACTTTAGTTCCCTATTCATACGCTCAACTTTCCCGCTAGACTGGGGGTGGTAGGGTGTATGAAAGGAGTGTGAAATGCCCAGTCCTTGTTCTAAACGGCCAAGGACATGACCAGTAAAGTGAGGTCCGCGATCTGAGTCGAGCACAAGAGGGATGCCAAAACGGGGTACAATGTCTCTAAGGAGAATCTTCGCCACTGTGGCAGCAGTACAATTAGCAGTAGGAAAAGCTTCGACCCAGGAAGTCAGAGGGCAAACCAAAACAAGGAGGTGCTTTTTCCCAAAAGCCTTTGGCATATCTGCAAAGTCAATTTGAAGATGTTGAAATGGAGCAGCAGGCGGAGGTCTTCCACCCTTAATTTTGTTAAGAGGCAGAGCAGGTCCATTACGCTGACATGTGCTGCATGCTTTCACTATTGATAGGCAATAGGGTTGAATGCCTGGAGCATACCAAAAGCGAGCGATAGTGTCCACGAGGGCATGCGTGCCGTAGTGACCCCCTTTATCATGGTGCCAGCGAACTGCCACGGGGTATGTGGAGCGAGGGAGGCAGGCTCGGCCATCTGGCATAAGCCAGGTCCCTTTGACCAGAGTGGCCCCGAGGCTTTCCCACGATTGTAGTTCAGCAGCGGGTACTGGTACGGGGTGCGGTGGAGTAAAGGAGGAGGTTGCAATAGCCAATGTGGGCATGGCTAAAGGTAAGGTGGCAGCCTTCTTGGCGGAGGCGTCAGCCAGGGCATTCCCACGGGTAACGGGGCTACTATCTTTAGTATGGGCCCGGCAGTGAACTACAGCCAGGACAGAGGGTTTTTGGAGGGCGTCCAAAAGCTTGTGGATGAGGGGGAGGTGCTGAATGGGTTTACCGGCAGCTGTCTGGAAACCTCGAAACTTCCAGAGGTGGATATGACAATGCACAACTCCAAAAGCATATTTGCTATCAGTAAAAATGGTAATGGTCTTACCAGCGGCCAACTGGCAAGCTCGGGCCAGGGCATAGAGTTCAGCGGCTTGGGCTCCCCAGTTGCCTGGCAGTGAGGCGGCCTCTTGAATGTCCCATTCAGAGGTGACAGCATAACCTGTGAAACGCTTGCCATCAACATAGAAGGAGCTTCCGTCCGAGAAGAGGATGCAATCGGGATTGTCCAGTGGCACGTCAAACAGGTTGTCCCTTATCTGTAAGATGCTGGAAACTACTTCCACACAGTCGTGCTGATCCTGGAGGACTGGCAGGTCAGGAAGCAAGGTAGCTGGATTAAGGGGTCCACACCTTTCAAAAATTAGGTTAGTGTCTTCTAAGAGTTCGGCCTCTAGCTGTTGCTGACGATGGGCCGAAAAGACTTGGGTTGTGCCCCTACGCAGAAGGGCTGACAAGGCATGAGAGGTCCAAACCGTGGTAAAATGACCCAGGGTTAGGCTCTTTGCCTTTGTGATCAGCAGGGCAGCTGCTACCAGAGTCCGGGTGCAGGATGGGGTTCCCTGAGCGACAGGGTCGATTTGCTGAGAGTAAAAAGCAAGCGGGAAATGGTGGGGCCCGCTCAGCTGGGTAAGGATACCACTAGCAATTCCACCCCTCTCGTGGACAAAAAGGTGAAAGGGTTTGCTGTAATTGGGGGGGCGGAGAGACATGGAGGAGGCCACACTGTCCTTGAGTAACTGAAAGGCTTTAATAGTGTCCGGGGACCACTGCAAAGGGTCAGGAGCAAGGTTAGCAGTGAGTCGGTGGAGCGGTTTGCTTAACTCCCCGCAGGATGGCAACCAGGGGCGACAGAAGCCAATTAATCCTAAGAAACCTCGAAGTTGTTTCTTGGTGTTCGGTAGAGGGCAGTTTTGAATAGTCTTTATGCGGGCTGGGTCCATCTGTCTTTCCTCTGGGGTTAACAGGAAGCCCAGATATCGGACCTTCTGTGAGACCCACTGAATCTTTTTAGGGTCTACCTTGTGGCCTCTGGTGTGTAGGTATAATAAAAGTGCCTTACCATCGATGCGGAGGGCAGCTTCTTCGCGATTACCTAATAGGATGTCATCTACGTATAGGACCAATGTGGATCCCTGCGGACTGGTGAAACCTTCCAAGTCGTGGCGGAGGCACTGGCTGAAAATCGTGGGGCTGTCTCTGTAGCCTTGAGGAAGTCGTTGCCAGACATAACTTTGTTCCTCCCAGGTGAAACCAAAGAGATACTGAGAGTCTGGGTGCACAGGAATGCTGAAAAAAGCTGATTTTAAGTCAATAACAGTGAACCACTCAGCATCCCAGGGGATTTGGCTGATGATAGTAGCTGGGTCAGGAACTACTGCATGAAGAGGGACCACATACTGATTAACAACTCGTAGATTCTGTACAAAGCGCCAACGAACAGGGTCTCCGTCCTTTTTAGGAGGCTTTTTGACAGGCAGTATAGGGGTGTTACAGGGAGTGCGCTGAGGGCGGACTAGCTTTTGTGCAATGAATCCCTCGATAATGGGGCAGATGCCCTCCCGGGCTTCCAGCGACAGGGGGTATTGAGGGACTGACGGGGGGGTTAAGGAAGGCTTCACCTGAATTCTTACGGGTTCTGCCGAAAGGAGCAGGCCAACATTAGTGTCAGAAATTCCCCAGAGGGTTGAAGGCAAGTCAGTGAGGTCAGGGGAGAGAGAGGGGGGTGTTTCCCAATTACCCTGAGTAGGGGCCGAATCTCCTAACACTGTCATCAATAATCCTACCCCTTCAGGAGTGCAGGTTAAAGTAGCCTCAAGCTTACAGAGTAAATCCCGGCCCATCAAAGGGATCGGACAAGCTGGGGAAAAAAGAAAACGGTGAGGAAAACATTTATCAGCATAAACAACATTCAAAGGCAAAGTGAGTTCCAGAGACTGTGGGTTGCCTTTCACCCCAGTCGCAGTTTTAACCTCAGAGGATAGCCAGGGAGAGGGGGCATGATTTAAAAGAAAGTAGCCCCAGTATCAATGAGGAAAGAGGCAGTTCCTGGACTGAAAGGGTTAAACGAGGCTCTTTGCTGGGAGGGGAGAAAGTGAGAAAGGAGCCGGCTAAAGACATTAAGGAAATAAGACCATCACATTGTTTGCCTTCGCCCCCGGGGTACCGTCATTGAGGAGGCTGAGTTTGCTGCGGCTGCTGCTGTTTCCCGTAGTTGATCCAGGCCTGGGGAATGGGCTGAGCTGGTGGTGCAGGGGTGTATTCCTCACTTGTGTAAGCATCTGCGGATGCAACCAGACCCTCTGGGCGTCCCCAGGGGCATTCACGTTTAAAGTGACCAGGCTGTCCGCACTGAAAACAATTTCCTGATGGCTGGGGTCGCCAGGACCCTTTTCCCCGAGCACCCTGGAATCCCCTGCCACGGCCAAGGCCTTTGCCTCGAACACCGCCGTGAAAAGCTAAAGCCATCAGCTTATATTCTTCCTTTTTCTCTTTCTTTTTACTACTTTCCCTTTCTTTCTCCCAGGCAAAATCAGCTACGTCCAACACTGAAGTGACTGACTCACCTCCCCAACCAGGGCGAAACTTTAAGAAGTAATCCCTTACAGGGGGCACCGACTGATTCACAAAAAATGAAATAAGAGTAGGGTGGTCTGCTTCTCTCTCAGGATCCATCTGAGTGAACATTCGGGCCCCCTCCAATAGCCTCGACCAGAACTTTCTGGGCGGCTCATCAGATTCCTGCCGAATCTGCATGAACTTAGCCTGATTAGGCGAGCGGCGAGCCATTTCCTTGAGTCTCTCTAACAATCGCTCTCTATCTGCTCGCAGCTGAGTCAGCCTTGGCTGAGTCCAGTCTAGGGGATTCCAGCCAGCGGCCAGATCCCGCCTATCCATCCAAGTAAGATTAACTGCATTGCTATCTCCCCATGTCCTTTCTGCCATCCACAATCTACTACGTTCCTCTCCGGTCAAAACTCTACTTAACAACTGATCCACATCCGTATAAGTAGGATTATAACTTAAAAACAATCTTTCTAGAAGTTCTATGATCTTTCGGGGATTTTCCCCAAAAGACCCTGACAACTGTCCCCACTCTTTCAAGTCCCATTCTAGCCATCCTTTATATTCCACAATACTAGCATGTTGTAACCGTCCATCATTGCCCATATAAGGTTGATCATGCACCTGTAAAGGCATCTCTCTAACTATACATTTATTACTCGCAAGAGATTTGACGGAGACATCCTCTGGGCTATCCTCAGGGGGGGGGCATGCACCCTGCCGTACCTGCTTGGACATTAGCCTAGTAACTACTCCTCCCGAGGTTTGCCCCTCCATTTCCTCCTCATCCTTCTGCAGAAATTCCAATCTGGTATCCTGCAGATTCCCCTCTGCTACAAGGAGAGAGTCCCCCTGCGGAGGAATAGGGGCAGGTGCAGAGGGGACCAGCTGACGAGTCAAAACACGCCGTGGTCTACACCCTTCATCGAAATAACCTGGAGGGGGTTCACTCTCGGGAGAGTACCTGACTGCCATAATTTTTAAAGATTTCCACAGCTCTGCTGCTGTGTCCCAACAAAACCAGTAACATAACTGTCCCGGATGGTCTTTTTCGATCTGACTCTTTACTCCTCTTAAGGCAGCCTGTTCAAAAGAGCCATACGAAGGCCACCTCATCTCCGGGTCGGCCAATACCGCGGTATACCCAGTCCAATTCCTTACACATAGTGTGTACAATTTCTTCCTAGACATTCCTGTCTGTACTGGGAGTTTCCCTTCGTTCCATAACTTATTTACAATCCCCAACGGACTCTCAAGAGGCACGCTAGTCCCTTGACCCATGGTGTCTGACAGGAGCCCTCCAACTGGCGTTTACCCTGCTGTCCAATACACGACCCCTCAATATTGAATTGGCTGGGAGAAATCTCCTGTGGCGCCTTGCCAATTCATATATGAGTGGTCTGACCACTGGACAGAGGTACCGCACCAGAAGGAATCCCGGACAAGCCCCCAAATCGTTAGGTAATAATGCAAGTCCTCACTCACCTCTCCAGCACCCGAGTTCGTGCGGAGTTGGTATGGGCACACAATTCTGTCAGAGACCAGACACCAATGCGTTGATCAACGGGCTCACACTATCCCAAAAGCTTTAGAATAAGTGTGGCGCCTTTATTAGGGGTGAGCATCAATATTTATACACAGAAGTAAACAAAGTGATTAACAAAAGATAATGGTCATGCATAATCAATCAAGATTTTACAGGAAAAGCAAGTTTAACAAGTAAATGCATAGAGATAAAGGCTAATGGCTACTTGAGAAAGGGGGTGTCATGAGTAGTTTGCAGGTCAGTGCTTTGTTCGATAAAGGGTTCAGAAAGGATTATGCAGAGATGGCCAGTCTGGGTGTGTTTTGGCTTCCCAAAGTTCACCAAAAGTTTAGACCCAACAGGTACTCCAACTAGGGGCCTGAGTCACCAGCTGACAGGCCTTGTGCAGGGTCCTCCACTGGAGACTAGAAGCGTGGCATGGGTAGTTCTGCGACCACAAGTCAAGCTTCCCCGACTACATCTAGCCTCCCTCTCGACCTGAGCAAACTTTGTTATCAGGGAGAAAAGCAGAGGCAGCATGAAATAAGCCAAAGTGCCAGGAAGAGAATGTTTCCGTGAAGACAATACAGGAATCCTAAAGATTAAGTACAAGTTACATACAAGGGAGATTAAAAAACCCATGTGCCTGCAAGGAAGCACAGCGAATGAGCTGAAACCCAGGAAAGGACTGTGCTGGAAACAGGCACGGGGTGGGTGGGTGGGTGGAGGATGGAAAGGAATAGCGAGACACTGCCATCCAAAGGTGCAGACAAAAATCAGGGGGAGGCAAATGAGACAATGCTGGGGCAGTGAGACAAAGAGAACAAAGGAAGCTGGATACACACATTCTGCAGAGGGGAGAGGGAGGAGGTGGCAGATGGGAGAGGAGGAGGGCTGCAGTGGGCAGGGAGCCTTGTAGACAGTGGATTCCCTTGTCAGCTCAAAAGGCTAACCAGGGAGGTCAGATAACCATGAGGAGGAGGCAGGGCATGGAGAGTCTCCAGGCAGAGCAAAAGTTACTGACAAGTTACTATGTGACTGACACCCCTAAGGGGAGATGGGATCAGAACTCTGCTCCAGTAACACAGACCCCTGTGATTTGACCTAAAGGAGAACACCTACCATCCGCGATACAGCCTATATTCACTCTATATGCCAACAGTTCACAGGGCACTATTGCTACCACATGTCATTCACCGAGGTATTCGTGTGGTCCCCATCACTACGGTATCTGAGCACATGTTGCAAAAAGACAATAGAGTCACTGCCACACCAGCAGGAGACTGGGTACAGCTGGATGGAGCATGGTACATGTGAATCTGGAGGCCCAGCTGGAAGTGGGTTCCTGAGAGATTTTAAAGAATGTAGTGGAGGAAATCTCCAGCCTCTGGAATAGAAATGAAAATAATGTGCAGAAAATCAGGGGAGCATGTGGGCAGGAGGTATTGAATGGGGTGGGAGTGGTAGAGGGAAGAGATCAATGTAATTTCCAGGCCAGAAGGCAGCCATATTAGGAAATTAACTGGGCCAATTAGCCCAACATCTAGCCCAAGCCAAAAACCCATAGTCAATAATGCAAATGTTTGGGAGAAAGGTTTCTTATAGCCACTGAGCAATCTGGGTTTATTAGAAAGAGATCATGCCAAACCAGCTAATAGCTTCCTTAAATGTAATCACTGATGGAGCAGATAAAGGGAATGCAGGGCAGAGAGTCTATGTGCACTTCAGCCAGGCAGTCACTCTAGTGACACATCATAAACATTAGGAAATTGGACCTATACCAAGCAGATAAAAATGCCATTGAATGCACTGGCAACTGGCTGAAGAACAAGGAGTGGAGTGACCATTAAGGGGAGACCTTTTGAGGGGAAGCAATGCTGGGTGGGGTAATCTCAGGGAGGGGTGCTACGACCCCCTTCTCTTAATATGTTCCTTGACGGGCCAGGAGGAGGTGAAATGCAACCACACACAGATTTGCAGAGGATGCCCAAGCTGGGAATATCAGACACAGGAGATGGGGGAGCTGATGGCCAAGGGAGCTGGAGAGATCAGAAAAGGAAATTTGAGGCCATCAGCTGGGAATCAACACACAGATAAACTGGGAGGAGGTGGAAGCAGTAGGTGGAGGAAACGGTGGGGGTGGAGCACCTAGTCTGGGAGGTTGGTGCAGGGGTTTGTTTCTTCCCCTTGTCCTGTAGCTCTGCGGATCTTGTGCGTGGGAACTGCGCCTGGCTGGCTCAGCCCGGGAGTTATTCCATGGGGCTCAGGACAGCTGTTTGCCAGCAGCAGGAGGGAGGACACAACCCTGGGCGCTGGCAATGAGTAGCTAGTGAGCAGAGATAACTGGTAATGAGGGGATTAGTGGTTATTAAATGGTAATGTCTTTGCACTCAGAGCAATAATGGGAAATGGGACACTTCAGAGAGCTTTAAAAACCTGTTATCACTCGGCTGCTCTGACTGCTGGACTGTGCAGATCAGGAGCACGTAGTCCTGGAAGGTCGTGCGGGAGGAAGGGGCTGTGAGACACCTTCTTAAAGGAGGGCTCGGAACTGGGGTCACTGAACCCTCACTCAAACCATCCTGCCTTCTGCAGCACGGGCCTCTCCGGATCGCAGGAAACTCACTGAAAGGAAAAGGTGTGAAAGGAAAACGCAGCTCATGCCATGTGCACAGCACTCTCCAGCCCTGCCACACCCGCAGGGGATGGGTACAGCTCCCTAGCACTGCGCCTCTAGCACTGCAGCCCTGCCACACCCGCAGGGGACAGATACAGCTCCCCAGCACTGCGCCTGTAGCACTGCAGCCCTGCCACACCTGCAGGGGACGGGTACAGCTCCCCAGCACTGCGCCTGTAGCACTGCAGCCCTGCCACACCCGCAGGGGACGGGTACAGCTCCCCAGCACTGCGCCTCTAGCACTGCAGCCCTGCCACACCCCGGGGACGGGTACAGCACCCCACGAAGCACCCCTTGACACCCCCATAGCACACAGCACTGTCCTGTTGTGCTCTGGTCTCCTCCCTGGCAGCCTGCCTTGGGAATTCTCCCCTCTCCAGCGCTGAGTCGGGGATGGCTGTGTCTCCAGGAGGGCCGCTCTCCCCCAGCATTAACTAGGGAGTGGGGAGGGAGCTGCCAGAGCGAGACAGAAGCTCATTTCCCCGGATCTGGGGGCGTCTGATTTCTGACACTGTCAGTAACGCCATTCTAAATCTGGCTCCTGGCTCTTGGGGGGTGGGAGGATTTGCGTCAATGGGCGACTGTTATAGCTGGGAGAGCGGCAAGGGGGGATTCCTGGAATGGGAACCAGCTGCAGCTTGAGTCACACATGGAGAAGGCTCCCGCTCAGGCCGGCGAGGTGGGTTTGCAGTCAGTGCTGCCTGCGGCATGATGGGAAGGGCAAGGGGACCTGTCACTCAGAGTAGTAGGGCAACATGCCTTGTGCTGCTGAGTTCCCCCGGTCTCCGGAAGTGACTGTCATTGAAGCCAAGAGTGGGCCGGAGGGAGCAGGTTCCCTTCCGCATCACTCTTCTCACTCCCCTCCTTCCTCAGGCTCTTTGTGCCTCTCCTGCTTCCTTCTCACCACTGAGTCATCCCCTCTTTCTCCACTGCCTGACCCTTTCATCTGCCTCCTGGTGCTGGGAAGGACCCAGGGCTGGAGCAAGGGAAGAAGATGGGTCTACAGTCCACCCACGCTGGGGTAAAGGCTAATTTCTCAGGCTGGGAAATGGCAGTCACACAGTCTCCCTGCTGCTGGAGCTCCGAGGCCCTGCAGACAGAGAAAGGGCTCAGCACTCTGGAACAGCAAGAGATGGGGCAGGCTGCCAGCTGGAAACGACAGCCCAGCGAGGGACAAGGGACAGGCACAAGTGTGGGGAGCTGAAAGAAGTGCCTGGGAACCCAGCCTTCCTCTCCCTGGGACTCTGCAATGGGCTATTCCAGACAGATGTCCACAGACTCCTAGGCACAGAGAAGGCCTCTCAACCCATCCTGCCCATTTTCTCCACTACCCTGAGCCCTGTACTCCTGAAAACGTTCCCCCTGTAAGGTGAGGGCGGTAGAGCCCTTTTCTCTGTCCTGACATTTTTTTTTCTAGCTCTGCCAGGGAGTGGGGCTGGGGGTGATATTTACCCATGACACTACTGAGCTCCTCCATCTTGGTTTCCTAAGGGAGAAGGACTCGCTGCCTGGTATGTGTGTGGGTGTTAGCCCCCGCCAACTGCATTTGGGGGTAGATCATCAGTCTGGGGAGGTCCATCTGCCTCCCTGTCCTTGAGCCCTCAGATTTGCGCTAGTCCCTGCTACTCCCAGGTGGCCCCTCTCTGTTTCAGGAGCACTGCTCCAGCTGGGAGCAGGCCACCTGAGGTTTCTCTAGTGTGGCTGGGAGTGTGAGACATTGGAGTGGACTGTGCACTGATGCGTTGTTCCAGCCACTGTAGTGTGGAGGACAAGGCAGGTGAAACAGAACATACTGGGGACAGACTGCCAGGCAGAGAAAGGAGAATACAGTGCCATAGAGCCAGGAGAGTTCCCTGTTTGGGGCATTACAAACTAACTTTCCTTTTACAATGGGCTTCTTCACTGTGTCGGTGACTGGGGACCCTGCTAAGGATGCTAGGCTAAGTCACTCTGTTTTGTACGGCAGACACAGATCTGTCTCGCTGATTGTAAACGTTTATTGGGTGAAAACTGGACAATGCCCTTTAAAATCCCAAGGAGTTCTAGGAATTCTGTCTGCCATATAAGACCACGTAGAAAGGGAGCAAGGTTTCCTTGGGTTCCCGCTTTGGACTCTAGGCTCAGACCTGCTCTGTTACAATGAGCAGTTGGTGATTGAGCTGTGAAAAGATTTTGCTGAGCAACTGGGAAAGCAAAGCAGCCACCTAATCCTCTCACACGGGGGTGGGGGGGGAGTTGGGGGAAGGGCTTTGATGGGACAATGCCACTTCTGCTTCCTTTTGTACAGTACAAGCCGTGTCCCCTGGTGACCTTCTTCCCTGCTGATAGCCCTGCTCTAGGCACCATTCAGCATTGCTCTGTGGCCACAACCCCCTCATGAGGGATACCCCAGAGTAAGGGATCTCTGGGCACAAGCGCACAGCTGCCTTTGTCCCCTATGGCTGGGGGTGATGCCTGAAGAGGGGGAGTTTTGGAGGCGGCAGGTCGGGGGTGTGGTCAGGGTGTTCCTGTGCCCCACAATTCTGCAAAACTCGCCAAGGGCTCCATGAAGCAGGGATGCAGAGCAGCCCCTGCCACAGGGGAGACTCAAGCTACCTTGCCTGTCCTGGTGTGGTGTGAAGGCCGTGTGGCTCCGGTTCAGTAGTGGCATCCCCCTCCCAAGAGATGTCCCAGCAGGAATGAACTCCGCTCCCTATGGGGAGCTAAGCTTAGGCATGCAATTACTTGATGCCACCTTTAAGGGACCAGTGTCCCACATTCATGGAGTCTGACTCTGACACCTCTTCCTGTGATGTCCTGCTCGCTTAATTCCCCTGAGTTATAGTGCCTTCCAAGTAAACACATCCTTTTGCTCTGATGTACGGTGTCAACTTGTTGTATGGCAGAGGGGCCTTTAACTGCAATTGTTAGAGCTGAGAGGTTCTCCCCATCTTCCACCAGCCCATCCAGGAGGGATGCTCTTCTGTCAGAGCCTCTTGCCAGATCACAAAGTTGTCCTCTTTGTAAGATAAGGACCCCCACGAGGCATGATTGGCTGCCCATGTTACCCAACAGATACCTGGCTGGTTAAAATCCTGCTTGAGTTCTTTGTACACTGATTTCAAGTATCTTGAGAGCTACATCTGGACACTGTCATTCTCTCTCTTCTCCAGACCCTAGGGCCTGTAGCAGATGCCTAGTAATTTTTCCCCATTGGTTTTAATTCCTCCTACCTTTCCCCGAGCAATCTCTGTTGTCTCGCTGCTTATCACATGTGGAGCGCCATATGGCCATCAGCTCTCAGGCTTGACAGAGGCTCTTAGAAAGCAGAGAAAAACAATTCCCTCCACTGCAGGAATGGCTGGATGACATTGTATGGCCTGTGTTACACAGGAGGTCAGACCTAATGATCTAATGGTCCCTTCTGGCCTTCAACTCTGTCAACCAATTCATCATCACAACACACAATGTCTTACTTAGGAAAGTGTCAGCCCATGTTTCCGTAACTGGCTGCCTGAAACTAGCTGCGTGCATCCATGTTCAGGCATCCGACATTCTGCGGTGCTGAGCTCCTGCTGGCCTCAACTGGAATTGAGTTCTCAGCATGTCTGAACACCGGCCTTGTGTTTAGATGAGTTTCCCAGATCTAAACTGTTAGCTCTTGAAAATACTTCTGATCCCCCCCCTGTAACTCTGCTTCTGTTTTCTCTTCTACATCGACTCACCCTTGCCCTTCCCAGACAGAAGACCCCGATAGGCACTAGCTGCTCAGATGAGCTGGTCATACCTTTCCATTTTATTAAAGCATCTGACTTCCTTCAGATAAGTTCTCCTGAGCTGGGGTGAAACCGTTCACATGGGGTTTGGATCTGAGTCCCTTCAGGAATTGTTGCCTTGTGGAATCTGGAGTAAGTAACTCATGAAAGATGGAGCCATCTCCAATCTCCTCAGCTGCTGCCTTTCCTCCTTCAAAGCAGCCAGGCTTTCCTTGGAGCTGCGGCACCGTGGGCTCTGAATGAGGCAGGGGATCCTGTATGAAAACTAGTAAGTGACCATGCAATTAAATACTGTATCATAATGCATAAGGGAGGCTGAACTAAGATGACATGGGCAACAGTATATTCTGGCATTTCCAGGCCTTTCAGTGCTTGACTTTCCATCCTAAATAATGCCCTATAAATGTTTGTGTCCGTAGTTAGTTACAGTACGGTAATGCCAAACCTCAATCAGTGCCCTATGGCACTGGATGCTGTACACACTCATAATTCAGTCCCTGCTCCAGAGAGTTTACAATCTAAATAGACAAGATAGATTTATTATCCTCAGATGGGGAACCAAAGTCCAGGGAGGCCAAGTGACTTTGGCAAAGTCACACAGGGTGCATGTGGTACAGATTGGATTTGAACCCAAGTCTCTTAAATTCTAAGCTAGTGGTTCAACCACTCAGCATCCTGCCTTTTGAGTAGTTTAGAGGAGCTGTGGGGAGCAGATCTGCTCCTCCCTCCTTTCTCTAGCAGAACACGAGGCAAAATAGCATGAGGAAAAACACAGTAGAAAATTGCCAAATTGGACTCATTTAAAGTGCACCTCACTCTCTGCTGGGTGTTCATTATCACCTTCCCTGCTAGGTGCAGGGGCTCCAGCTGAGCTCTGTTAGACAGGGAAAGGAGGCTGCTAGCCAGGTTAAGATAAGCTCCCTCCTATTTCTGCAAGCACTCTGTTCTGGCCAAATGCTCCCGTCCTGCTGGAAAACAAAGTTAAGACCATGTCCAGTAAAATTAATGAGGCGGATAAACATGTGACAGCTCCTGAGAAAGGACTTGGTGGCTCTGAAGAGCTCACACAGCTTTTCAGGAAAACATATGCCAAGACTCCCAACCATTTTGATTGTTAACCCCTTCACTAGAGGGGAAAGATGGCCTGGTGGTTAAAATGGTGAGTAGGACTCAGGCAGGAGTTCATTGCCTGGCTCTCTCACCAACTCCTTGCGTGACCTTGGGGAAGTGACTGATTCTCTTTAGGCCTCAGTTCTCCCTCTGGGGACACTAATCCTCCCTTTCTCTAATTAGAGTGCAAGCTTTTTGGGGTAGGGACTTAATCTCTCTGGAAAAGAGGGGGGGTGTCCATATGGATGAGAACGTAAACTTTAGGAGGCAGGGGTTGTCTCTTGCTATGTGTTTGTGCAGCACAATGCAACCCTGATCTTGTCTGAGACCTCCACTTGCCTTAGTAATATCAATAATAACTTCTTCTTTATTGAAAATGGAATAAACAGTATATAGCGTGACAAAGTTCCTCCCCTACGTTGGTGGGTCCTGCGCTTATTGGCAGATTTGCTCACCTCAGTGATCTTCCCCAGAGTCTGGGTCAACTTCTCCTGTGTCTGATCAGAAGTTGAGAGGTTTGGGGGGAACCCAGGCCCACCCTCTACTCTAGGTTCCAGCCCAGGGCCCTGTGGATTGCAGCTGTCTATAGTGCCTCCTGTAACAGCTGCATGACAGCTACAACTCCCTGGGCTCCTTCCCCATGGCCTCCTCCAAACACCTTCTTTATCCTCACCACAGAACCTTTCTCCTGGTGTCTGATAACACTTGTACTCCTTAGTCCTCTAGCAGCACACCCTCTAACTCTCAGCTCCTTATGCCTCTTGCTCCCAGCTCCTCCTCACCTGACTGGAGTGAGCTCCTTTTTAAACCCAGGTGCCCTGATTAGCCTGCCTTGATTGGCTGCATGTGATCTAATCAGCCTGTCTGCCTTGATTGGTTTTAGCAGGTTCCTGATTATTCTAGTGCAGCCCCTACTCTGGTCACTCAGGGAACAGAAAACTACTCATCCAGTGACCAGTATATTTGCCCTCTACCAGACTCCTGTACCCCACTGGTCTGGGTCTGTCACAATAGTTTATTGAGAAAATAATATGGTGTCAACATCTTGTGTGTGCAAGAATGTGCCATTGCACATATTTGCTCCTAAGATAGGTTGCAGTTTGTGGATAGCTTCATAACTGCTACAAGTTGGCTTTCTGTTCTGCACCGTTACACTTCTGACAAGGCTGCAGAGGTAGCTGCTGTTCTGCGAGACAGCTGATGCGACATGTTACATGCACACCCACACACCTGCCGCAGCAGTTTTACTTGTGTTTAGTTGTTTCCCTTAATGTAAAACTAAGTTGATTCTGAAGGGCTTGGTCTTTAGAGACAAGTAGTTAGGGTGCTAGCCTACAGCTTAGGAGACCTCAGTTCTTCCTGTCTCTGCTATAGGATCCCTGCAGTATCTTGATTTCCCTATCTGTGGAATGCAGATAGTCGTGCGTCCCTGCCACATAAGGGCATTGTGAGGTTAAATATGTTGAAGATTGTGAGGTGAGGGGCATATACCACTGATAGATTGGTAGTGGTTTTTCATACACCAACTCTACAGGGCATGACCCATTTCAGAATGTTTGCGCCTCTTTTAGATTGTAAAATATTGGGGTCAGGGACTGTCACTTATGATGGTACAGCACCTAGCAAAATCAGGCCATGCCTGACTGAGGCCTCTTGGCACCAGCCCAATACAACTAATGACAATAGTGCAGGATATGTCTGTTAGTAACTTAACTTTCCGGGCAAAAGGTATTAGATGAGGGAGGGTTCCACTGACACATGTACATATGCCAAGGAGACTCTGCTTATTCCATTGTGAGTTAGCTGGACTCTGATATGAAGGATTAGCTCTCACTAGCACTTCACGAAGGTGAGTATGAATCACTGTCCCTTTTGTACAGGTGGGGAACTGAAGGCACAGAGAGATTAAGTTACTTGGCCAAGTTCACAGAGTCAGTGGTAGAATCCAGGCATTCCAACTCCTAGACCAGTGTGTATATCTCTGTGTGGATTCGCTTCGGGAGCAACTGGATGGAGTCGGGTGCAGGACACCTATCTGAAACTCCCAGCAGAGTGTGTTCCAAGCTAAGGTGATCTGGATTTCTGGACACCAAGCTTCTCAATGTGGGTTAAGCTATATGTGATCAAGGCTAACTTGATCTAGAGAAGGCTGAGCCAGCCTGCATCCTGGCACATGTCTCAACCTAGGCTAGAATGTGGATTTTAAACAGTTAGGCCCCATACCCAATGACCAGTCAAATGGCATTTAGTTAGCCTGCCCTTTGTTAAAATAGACACTAAGCCAAGCCCCAGACCTTCCCCAGTGCCAATGCTGTTCTTCTCCAAGCCCATCTCATCTTTAAAACCATGGTTTGAACCAGCTCAGCAGAGATGGTGCCTCACCTTGAATCCTGCAGAATGGGCCCTGCTGGGTCCTGAACTTTCTGTGCATTTGTGTGTGCAAGGGGAGCTCTTCAGGAAGCAGGGGGCCGGGCTGACCTGAGTTTGTGGATACCTGGCTGCAATTGCAGTAGATGAGATACTAAGGGGACCCCCAGCTGAGGTGTGATGGGAGGGTGGTGGGAGTCTGAAGTGTCCACATGGAACTGAAGGCAATGCCCAGCGAAGTAAGATGAATTCATGGACAGTCCCCTGAAGAGGCTCCCTGGGACAGATCTAGGCTTAGGTGAGCTGGATCCCCAGAAGCTTTTGTAAGGGACCATTTTGGGAGCTCTCGGTGCTGTTTCTAATGAATTCCCTTCCTCCTGAATCATATGACAGTCCCTAAGAGCAGTGAGCATGAGCTCTGCAATCAGAGGGATTCCGATGGACATGGGTGAAATCTCTACCCAGGATGATGCTTCTCTAAGGCAGCTCTGGACTTCCAGAAGCTGGATCCTCAAATTCCTGCCTGGGATCCAGCTGAGCAGGAGGAGAGGGACACAGGAGTGAGCTGGGAAGCAGAGTCTGCAGCATTTCCCATTCTTGCCTGGCAACCTCCCTTCGAGAATGAGGAGCTAACTCAGGCCTTGTGGGGGATTGAGGAAACCTGCTGGGGTGAGTGGGAATGGAGCCCCCGCATCCTTCCCATCATGCTGCAGGCAGCACTGACCGCATACACCCCTGGCCGGCCTGAGCGGGAGCCTTCTCCACGTGTGACTCAAGCTACAGCTGGTTCCCATTCCAGGAGTCCCCCCTTGTCGCTCTCCCAGCTATAATAGTCACCCACTGACGCAAATCCTCCCACCCCCCAAGAGCCGGATTTAGAATGGCGTTAGTGACGGTGTCAGAAATCAGACGCCCCCAGATGCAGGGAGATGGGCTGCTGTCTCGCTCCGGCAGCTCCCTCCCCACTCCCTAGTTAATGCTGGGGGAGAGTGGCCCTCCCGGAGACACAACCGTCCCGGACCCAGCGCTAGAGAGGGGAGAATTTCCAAGGCAGGCTGCCAGAGAGGAGACCAGAGCACAACGGGACAGTGCTGTGTGCTGGGCGGTGCCAGGGGGTGCTTCGTGGGGTGTGAGACTGCTCCATAAGGCTCCCTAGGTGGCGGTACTGAGGCATTGTAACCCTGATCCCCTGAGTGTGCCATAGTGATGCAGTGCCGGGGATCCCTTGGCAGGAGAGGTGTTGAGGAGAGACAGACAGTGTTTGATGATTACACAGTGCTGCATAATACTCTGTAGGAGACAGCATTAGGAGTGAGGGATAGCTCAGGGGCTTGAGCATTAGCCTACTAAACCTAGGGTTGTGAGTTCAGTCCTTGAGGGGGCCATTTGGGGATTGGTCCTCCTCTGAGCAGGGGGTTGGACTCGATGATATCCTGAGGTCCCTTCCAACCCTAATATTCTATTTTCCTCTACAGGTGGTGTTTATCCCCTGCCATCTTTTTGTCTAGCTGCTACAAGGGTAGGTATCTGAGGCCCTTGGGGCAGGTGTCTGAGCCTCTTTTGTGAGGAGGAAGAAACCATCTATGCATCCCTCTTGGCTAGAAGGGTCTTGGAATAGGCAAGCAATGACACCTGGTTGCAGCTAATATTCAAGACTGCATCTCTGATCAATAAAGGAGTGCAGAGACAGTACAGGTTTTCACAAGGGTGGGACAGCTGATGAGTAGTGCAAAGAGCTGGGGGGATACTGGCTAGATAGGTTTCTGAGGAGTAGGAGAGATCAAAAGACCTTTCTCTGTGCTGTCAGGGGCTCCTGCCAGGTGCCCTTATGTGCAGGCCTGGATCCTTGGGTGCTGAACCAGTGTCCAGGGGAGATCCCTGTGTACACACCCTGCATGGGCTGGTGCTGCAGAGAGCCAGCTGCTCTTTATCAGTCCTGCCTTACAGATGTCAGTTACCCCTGTGAATCACAGTGCCCCGTCCTACTCTAATCCACTTTTCCCTTCCTTGCCTGGCATACTATTTGTTGTCAGCGAGTGGCATTTGGCACTGACAGCCCAGGGAATAGATGCATGGGGGGGTGCGGGGAGGCGGGCTTCTCACCCCACACGGGCTCCTGTCTGACAAGGCAGATTATACACTGCTTGCTCACTTTAGGTAGCGAGAGAAGCTGGTGACAAAGGTAATTAGCCCCATTCCCTCTGCCTGCCAAGCCATGCGGTAGAGCTGGAAAGCACCACTGTGCAATGAGGTTCCCACGCAGCAGAGAGCAGACAACAGACATGTGGCCCCAGGCTGTCCCACACTGTGCTCTCACTCCCACCCCCCACTGCAGGGACAAAAGCAAGTGGCAGAGCTGAACTAGCTCCTTGGATTAGCAGCCAGAGGGCCCCTCCTCACAGAGTCACACTGCACCCAGAGGAGAGGGGGAGAGAAAGTGACAGTTCTGCCCCGGCCTGCTGAAATTTAGAAACTAGCATGAATCCCAAAGCAGGACTGAGTTGGGATTGAGGCCTGGCTTATTTGACCCTTGTCTTTTGCACAATTGCCCTGTGTCTTTTCCCCCTTTGTCCCCCTGTGAATGTTATGATGCCTCCCCCAGCTCATTTGGGAGCCCTTACATTCTTCCCTTTGAAATCCAACTAATAGAACCCCTTCTGCTCTGTTGCCTCTAGTGAATTAAGTAGACCTGAATAGAAAATCCCTCTGGCTGTTCCTCTCCCCTGCCTTCTGTCTGTCTGTCCCTGGACTGAGAGCACCTCAGGGCTGGGGCCATCCCTTCTCCTGTGTCCTGAGTGTGCCCCATACGTGCATCACTGTAAATCCCAGGGAAATGAGCACAGTGCGATGAAACCACCTATAAAACTCCATGTGCCCCCACTGCCCTGCTCTCTCTATGTGAAGCGCAGACACTGCTTGCTTATGTGATGCCCCTTCCTGCCTCATTAGGTCAGCTGCAGGGATCCAAGCCAGGACCTCCGAAATGAAAAGAATGAACTTCCATCGCTCCAGCTAAGGATAGGCTTCATCACCCGGGAAACAACAGGAAATTCATAAACCAGCCATGAGAGGAAGACGCAGAGCCACGCTCTGCCAGCAGGGGTTACACTCAGGGCATGTCTACACTTACAGGGATCAAAGCTGCGGCCATTGATGCACCGGGCGTCGACCCACTAAACTGACTGCAGATCACTCTTCTGTCGACTCTGGTACTCTACTACAACAAGAAGTGTAAGGTAAGTCAATGGGAGAGTGTCTCCCATCGACCTAGCGCAATTTAGACACTGCAGTAAATCGACCAAAGCTACGTTATTCACATAGCTGGAGTTGCATAACTTAGGTCAATTTACCCCCGTAGTGTAGACAAGGCCTTAATCTCCTTCCTTCTCTGTTCATGAGATCAACCCATCCCTGTCCAGTCAGATCTCCACTACCGGTCCGATCCAAAGCCCATGGAAGTGCATAGTTTTCGGATCCTGCCCTATCCTCCCACCCATTGTACAGATTCTAGCTGCAGACCACAGAGGCTGCACCACCTTCTCCAAAACACATACATCACCTTATCTGTCCCACACAGCAGACGTGCTCAGAGCCCATGGTGATGGCCGCTGGTAAGAAGCTAGGCAGATAGAATGCACACGCATTTGAAACACGTGACATAGGCACTGGTCTTCATCATGTGGGCAGCACATCCTAAAGGGGCGCATAGAGCATAGCAGGGGCCAGGGCAAATTAAGGGTATTTGTGAAAACTTAGTTCTCAATTTCGAGACTTTTCAAGCTTTGTTTCAGCAATTTTATGCAGTGACCCTTAGCTGGATATTTCTTGGCTTTTCAGGCATTTGGGTTTTCTAATAAGCCCAAGGTTCTAATGAGGCTTTTAGTAGAAGCAATTACCATGTCTTTACAGTCTTTGCTGTTTTTTAAGGCAGTTTGTATCTGGAACAATCCAATGGGTCTCAGTGTTTCGACACAGACTGAGCCATGTGTTCTGTGCAGAAATGGGTATTTCACGGCTGTGAGCGCAATCTGTTGCTAATGAGACTGAAGAGCTACCAAGAGCAGCTGTGCCACTTGAAATGGTGGGAAATCCAGCCAAGGCCTCCCCTATTAACCAGGACAGCAAGACCAGCAAAGAGTTTAAAATAGGGAGGAGAGTCCTCCCATGCGGACGGGGAGCAAGCAGCTAGCTAGCAAGGGAAGGGCAGTGGTCAGGAAACCATTGACCAGCCAGTAGGTGAAGAGAGGCGATAGGGCTGTGTGTGCCAAAAGGGGGTTAGCTTGGTAGGATGGAGGAGGAGAAAGCTAAGACTGGCTTTCCCAAGCCTAAAGTGCAAGGATCTGAGACATGACTGGTCATGCAAACAGTGGCACACATGTTTTTGGTCCCCAAGAAGCCCTGGCGCTCTCTTTCACTAGCCATGCGTGGCACATCAGGTGGCTTTGTTTGAACTGGAGCGTTCACTCACAGGTTGTGAGGCCAGGGCTCTGTGCTGAGACTCTGCTGTTGGCCTGCCAGCCCCGGCCCTATATTGTTGAGTGACTCTTTTGCCAGGTACACTCACCACACTACAGGCCCAGAACCGCAGGCCTTCCACCTCCAGGGGCCAAGGCCATGCTAAGAAGGAGGCCTGTGGGAGGTGTGCCTGCCAAGGCAGGGGTATAGAGTGCTATCAGGAATGGGAGCTGTGAGAGGAAAGGTTCAGTCTTGATGCTGGGCACAGACTCTTGTCCCAAGAGAACCTGTTACGTGAGCCACAGGAGCAGAGCTATGGGGAAAATGACCCAGGTGTTAAGAATAAACACTAGCTGGGTCTCTCCTGCGTGTTCACTACTCAGAGGGATCTGCTGAAGGGGGATGGCAAGGGTAAGTGAGCTGGCTGGGGGAGGGAGGTGCAGGGGGGAGCTAGATGGACATGCTGGGTAGAAGCAAGAATGTGGGGTTGGATGGACTGGCTGTAGGTAGGGACCGGCTGTGTGTCTGTTGGGTGGATGGGCACTAGAACTGGTCATTAATTCTGTATATCCATAGTGCGTTTTCACTCCTGACAGGCTTGGTCCCTGTGACCCGGGTTCACTGCTGTAGCGTATAGGAATTGGGTACTATCTCTGTAAATGGTCTGTGAGGTGTCTAGTGATCCTCACTGTCTTTTTTGTTCCAGAAGTCCCCAGGAGCCCTGCAGTCCTGCCCTGTACACATGTAGCTAGGCCTTGTGTGTCCTCTCTGTTCATAAAAACAGTGACTTGGCCCCCATGGTGCCTATCTGGTTCCTTCATGTTATGTACGTTGTGTAAAGAGCAAAAGCCACAGCAACCAACTTCCTGGTGCCAGGCTTGGCGCTGAGCTGCGATCTCCCGGGCGTCACTGGGAAGCAGCGTGAGAGGCCAGCTGCCCCTCGGTGGCTGTGCCACCCGTGCATGCCCCTGATTGCCATGGCAATGACTAATCTCTCGCCCAGCCTGCCAGACCTCAGCCATGGCCCAAAAGCCAGGGGTGCATATGACTTCTTCCCCTTTTGGCCTGCCGGCAGAGAGAGACTAATGCCATTTTCACACCTTGAGGGTGATAGGAAACAACTTTATCTCCAAGCCCATGTGTCCTTCAGTGCCCTCCTGAGGAAGGGGCAGGGTTGTGTTGGCCTTCCCATGTCTTCTGGGGCCCCTCAGTACAGGGAGTGAAGTTGAGGGGCTTCTCAACCTTGCCAGAGGCCCATCAGGGTGGGCAGTGGAGCCCCCCAGGCCTCATGCCTTGCAAGGACCCATTGGGATGGAAAGCAACATTCTGGAGACTTGAGGGGCCACTGGTAGAATGGGACCCAGGGCCTGTTGAGATGGGGTGAGGGAAGTGGGGTCCTTCCTGAGGCAGTGGTAGGTGTCTCTGTCGTTCCGCCTTCTCCCTCAGTGCATCACATGCTCCTCTCCTCCTGGGCAGTGCCTGATGGCACCTCAGAGATGAGAGGCAGCAGGAAACTCAACCAACAGCACTTCATTAGCCTGCTTCCTCACTAACGCTCCTAATGTAGACAGCTGGGTGGCAGCCATGATGCCTGGTGGGGTTTAGGGTGCATCATGAAGCAGTAAATGGGGAGAGTGGGGACCGGGAGAAAGGGGAAGAGGCCCATAGGATACTCCTTCCCAGCCCTGAATCTCCACTCCTTGTGGAGGAACAGAGGAGGGGGAGGGTTTCTTTGAAGATTGGGAGGTGTAGCCCTTCAAAGCACTTCAGCAGGATCAGCTACCTCCCCTTCCCAGCCCCAGCCAGGGAGGTGAGTCTCACTGTCCCCATTGTACAAAGGAAACCAAGGCACACAGCTGCTGTGAGTTGGCCACAGAGGGGCTGGGAGCTAGAACACCTGACTCCCAGGCCTTTGTTCAGGCCACTAGCCTTTCCCGCTTCCAGTACCTTAGTGATTCAGAGAGAGTGGGGAGTAAGGTGGGGAGGATGGCAATAACTATGTGGGGAGGGGAGCAGGGGGTGTGGGGAGATTCAGCAGACCGAAATGCAGCAGAACAGGATGCATGGAAATAACTCCTCAGTCTCTATATACTCTACTTCCCCTTCAGTCCTGCAACCACCCTACACTCACTCTAGCAGTGGCTGTGTCCCCTTCTCCATGCCTCGCCGCTTCTCTCACCCCCTCAGGGCTGTCTGAGTGGGGTCTGTAAATCCCAAGTGGAGCTGATCACACCATTGAATGGTGGGTTTGGGAGCCACAAGGGACTGAGCCTGGGAGCTCCCTTGCATGCAGCTTCTGTTAGCACAGTCCAAGGGACCCAACCAACCTCTGCTTAACCTGAAAAATTCTATAGATACTCCTATCACAACTCCCAGCTTCAGCCATGTTTCATTATCTTGGGCTACCAATGTCCTTTTAAACCAGTGGTTCTCAACCAGGGGTACCTGTGCCCCTGGGAATACACGGAGATCTTCCAGGGGGTACATCAACTCATCTAGATATTTGCTTAGTTTTACAACAGGCTACATAAAAAGCACTAGCAAAGTCAGTACAAACTAAAATTTCATACAAAGACTTGTTTATACTGCTCTATCTACTACAGTGGTCTCCAAAGTGGGGTGCGCAAGAGGATCCTTCAGGGCATGCGGCAAGAGGAGCGCCGCTAGAGCAGTGCCACTTTGGCAGTTTGGGCAGCTTTTGCTTAGACAATTCAGGCAGGAATGCCTTTTTTTGTTTTTTGTTTTGCTTGGGGCAACAAAAATGGTAGAGCTGAAAATTTTTTTGCTGATAGGGGTGAGCAATCAAAAAAGTTTGGAGACCACTGATCTACTATATACTGAAATGTAAGTATAATTTTTATGTTCCAATTGATTTATTTTATAATTATATGGTAAAAATAAGAAGGTCAGCAATTTTTCAGTAATAGTGTGCTGTGACACTTTTGTATTTTTATGTCTGATGTTGTAAGCAAGTGGTGTAAGTGAGGTGAAACTTGGGGGTACGCAAGACAAATCCCATTCCTGAAAGGGATACAGTAGTCTGGAAAGGTTGAGAGCTACTGGTTTAAACTATCAGTCTATATATATCCTGCTTTGAGCAGCAGGTTGGACTAGATGACCTCCTGAGGTCCCTTCCAACCCTGATATTCTATGATTACTTAGTATCGCCTCAGTACAGGGGACTGGACTAGATGACCTATTGAGGTCTCCTCCAGTCCTACGTTTCCATGGTTCTGTTCCTCCACTAGGAGCACGTGGGCCTCCCTAGCCCAGTGTTGCTCTGTACTTTGTCCTGGTTCAGGATGTATGTGTCTGTCTGTAAACCCCTATCACAGGGAGGGAGGCTGATCTTGTGGCTGAAGAAGTAGGCTGGGCTTTAGAAACTGTGATTTCAATTTCCAGCTGTATCACAGCCTCACTCTGTGAGCATGAGCAAGTTCCTTTCAAAAGTGCCTAGGATGGTGGGTGCCGCACATGAGTCTCTCAGTGAAAGCTGGGCTACATCTAGGTACCTACATAGGTGCTGAGCTATTTTGTGACAGGATCTGAGCCCTTGAAAATTGAGCCCCTAATCCCTCTGGCCCTCAGTGCCTCATCTGTAAAATGGGGATAAGAATCCTTCCGTTTTCACACTTCTTGTCTATTTGGCTTGTGGGCGCTGTGGGGCAGGGAGCGTCTCTCACTCTGGGTTTGCCCAGCCCCACGTGGCCCTGACCTCTGTTAATGCTGGTGGGCACTACGGCAATGTAAGTAATAGTGCTGGTTGGGAGATCTCAAGGGGGCCTGTGTGTGATGATTGTACGTCGAAATTTGCTGGCCAAGTGAGAGGTTTTTAGAGCGAGCAACTGGAAATAGGGCTGAGACTGAAGTGCCCTCTCGTCCAGAGCTCTAGGTAGTGCAGGTCTGTCACAGACCCGTTGCTAGGAGCAACCCCCTCTGCTCCTGGAAACCCTACTTTCTCCTTCTCTGCATCTGAAGGGAACTAAAGAGGCCCTGTGTTCATTAGGCAGTCCAGGCACAGTGCACAGCCTGCGCCCCCCTGGAAATGGAGTGGGCGAGAGAGAGCCACCCGGGGCACATCTGCTCCTAAACCAAACGGTAGGAACAGTCTGAAAGCTCCCCCTGCTGGGCTTGTTAGGGAACTTCTGGCTTCCACCTGCGGGAACCGAGGCCGATTTGGGCAGGATCCTTGGATCAGGACCTAGCAGCCAGAGAGGCCAGCAGGGCAGTGTAGCAGGTGAGGGTACAATTGACAGCTGCCTGAGGGCTGGTCCAGACAGTCTCACTTGTGAGGGAGCTCACTGCCCCGCTGGAGAGTGGAAGGAAGACCCAGGGACTTGGCAGGATAGCGAGGGGGCTTCTCTGCTAGCTTAACAGCTGTCAAGGGAAGTGCAGAATGTGGGAGGAACCAGATCCAGGTTCGTTATCCCTGCTAGCGAGGCTGAGCCCTTGGGCAAAGAAAGAGCCTTCTGGGAGACTGGACGAGGGACTGACAGATTCAGGCTCCTTATCCAGCCCTGCCCCACCACGCCGCTTCCCCTCCATGTCCATTCAGGCCCAGGTGCTTGTTTGTTTGCTCTCTGTTCTGCCCAAGCCCTGCCCTGGAGGAGTCTGTCTGCTGGTATGATGGGGGGATCCACTCTCCAGGCTCATTCCAGCCTGGGATGCCCTAGCCCCAGCATGGACTGTGAATGTCTCTGAGATACCTGGGATTTGATGTTGTTATCCCCCGTCATGTCCTATCGAGCTGCCCCTGGCTCTTGCCTGGGTTGTCTGTCTGTCTGCCCCTCCCTTCCTGGCCCAGTAGCTCCAGCTCTGCCTGGCTTGGCCAAGCTCGTCGTCCGGCGCTGAGGCCTGGAACAGAGGCACCAGAGCCACTGCAAGCCACAAAGAGAGGGCCTGTGTTTTGAAGGGCGGTTCCCGCACTGTGTGGCATGGTGGATAATCCCATGCGACGTGAGGCACATGGAGTGTGACTGAATGAGGTCAGGGCACGGTGATGCCAAAAGCGCCTGATTAAAGCAGCCCTCACCCACGGCTGCCTTGCGCCATTGTTTGGCCCAGCTCCGGAAGTGCCCACACCTGCCTGCTCAGGGTGTGTGTGTGTGTGGCGGGGCATTAGTGCTGTCAGGGGGTTGGGACTGGGGCGAGGGTGATAACAACGGGTGTTTAGACAAATGAGGTGTCGAGGGGGCTGGGTGAGGGAAGGGTGTGTGTGAATGAGCACCCAGTGCATGAGGGCTGGGGAGGACATGAGAGCTGACCAGTGCGACGTACTGACCCAACTGCAAGGGATCCGCTGTTTCAATACAGAGCTCTAAGGGCTGGATCCCAACTAGCACCAGTCAGCTTAGCTCTATTGACTCCTGTGGAGCTATGCCGATTTACACCACCACTGGCCCTCCCTGTTGCCACCCTGACCTTCTCCCTAATTCCTTGGGACCTCACTGGTGCCCCATTAGCAAAGGAGGCAGGTGCTCAGCTATCTCTCTCTGATGGAGGAGCATTGCCCAGTACCCAGCTGTCACTTGTGCAAGGCACTGCTGTGCTGGAGGTGTGCTGTTGCCAATGGTCCCCGGCAGTCCCCCCACTAGGCTGGCTGTGAAGGAACGAATGGACGACTAGCCCCGAAAGGGGATGGGAAGAGTCAACAAGAAATTACAAGAACAACAAATGTCTCACACCCAACTGAGAACAGCCTCAGGAAGCTTCCTGAGCAGAAGCCCAACCCCCAGAGCTCTTCTTCACAGCCTGGTGCCACTGGAAAAGCGACAGGAGATGACAGGCTCAATCTGTTAATCCTTGTGGGCTGCACTGGTAAAACCAGCTGTGTAGCACCCAGGAGTCATTGCCACCTGGCTGGCGTCTGGCCTGTGGGGAAAGTAAATACCCAAACCAACCTCTGGGAAAAGAATGTTACTGGTTGCAAAGTCAAGCACTCAGACATTAGTAAATGCCCAAAGTCAGGTTGCCCGTGCCGCCATTAATCCAGTCCCCTTGTGTGGCTGCATTATGAGACAACTTTTAATTACATGCTCACATCCTGCCACGCTGGGTAACCTTGCCCTGCTCTTACAGTTCGGCACAGAACCAGCAGGCAGGACTCTAGGGGACAGAGTGAGAAGCTGAGACCCATCTCTTGCCCACTCCCATTGCCCCTCTAGGAGCTGACCTTGTAGTCTCCCTGGGATACCCACAGCTCACCTGAACTGCCATCAGGGACTCTGGGGGACTGGCGTCAGTTAGCAGTAGGGATGGGAGGCAGCGTAGGAGCCAGCACAGTGAGGTCCCAGGAAGCAGTGGTGATTTGAGGCAGCTGGAGGGATCAGGTGATCCAAGGAGCTGCATCAGCTGGGACCAGGCAGCGGGGAGACATCAGAGCAATGGTGCCACCATGGACACCAGCTGGACCCTTTTAGTGGGCAGGCTCAGCAGAGAGGCCAAGGACAGAATATGCCATAGAGACCGGGCTCTCCAGCCAGACCTAGAGATGGCCCCTGAATGGAGTGCGGAGGCCCATTGAGCTGAATTCATCACCACAGCTGGGCTGAACTCCACGGGGTGCATAGGGAGAACATTGGGTTTTTGCTTCCAAGGCATCTCCTCTATTTTCAGGCTGCCAGGCACCTATATGGCCCTCGGTCCTGATCACAGCAGTCTATGGGCTACCCCAACTGGCATCTGGCCGCCAACAGCCTGTAGAATAATTCACCAGGGATCAGATCTGGCTGGGTGACCAGGGGTCAGCCTATTGCAGAGCTCTGTGGGAGGAAGCCATCTCTGTGCTAGGGGTAGAGGCTGTCAGTCTCCATGGCTGTCAGATGCCGCTTGTTGGCACTAAATGCACTTCAAGTGAAACAAGAAATGGAAAACGCTCCATTGTGAGCACCCTACGGCTTCAGCGGCCAAGGGTGGAAAGGCACATGGTTGCAAGCCAAAACAGCACCCTCCTGTTTCAGGTGTCAGACAGCAGCAGCCCAGAGAGAATCTGATCAGCCAGCAGGATCTTACACAGCAAAAAGAGACTTAGTCTCTCCCCAGCCCACGCTGTCACCACGTGGGCAAAACCAAAACTTTACTTTACTTTACTTTACTGCTTTACTGCTTGTGAAACTCCGGTTGTGGTGCTGGGGTGCTTGCTGTGACTGTGAACATGCTTTTTATCGCATAATGCATCAAGGCACCTGCCTCCAGCACTGTATATAGAACCAGCCAGTGAGTGCTGATAATAACGAAGATAGCGGCCGGCCTATGAGCGCAGCCTCTCACAGTTCCAATTGCCCTGCTGCTCGGGATCTGATCGAGGACATGTCTAGAGCTACAGGTTCATTTCCTGCGACTGCCCTGCCAGGACAGACCGTTTTATAAGCAAACCGATATCGGCCCCAAAATAACCCTCCGTGTGTTGCGTCATCAGGGTAAGATTTCTGGTTGCTTCCAGTAAGACATTAACTTAATGCATGAAATATGATTTCAGGCTGCAGTCGCTGGTTGGATGTGAGGAGTGTATGTGTGAGACAGGAGCTGTGAGTGGAAAATCACTTCTGCTGGTGGCAGCACTTCTCACTGGCGAAAGCTTATTAAAAAAGCGAGGGGAAATCTGAAATTGGACAATTAGCGCCCCAAGGGCCGAGCTCTGTTACATATCAGAACCATCCTGCCTCCCCCACAAACACACACCAGAGCAGTGAAACACTCAGTACAGGCTCTGCTGAATGTTGCACTCTGCATTAGGAGATCTGTCCAGATTCCCACCCAGTGCCTTGTCCAGCAGCCTGCCCGCTGATCTGCCATCGCCAAAGACACCAATTGTTGCTCATTTAATGCTTTAAACACAGGAGCTGGGGCTGGAATAGTCAGATGATCAATCTCTTTTTCTCCTGCTACAGTTGGGAGACAGGACTACCTTCCCAGCCAGGCCAAGGACCAGAAAGTGGGTGGTCAGCCCCTGCAGGAATGCCCCTGGGGAGGGGAGGGTGCACTATACCCTCTTGCAAGCTGCCCCAAAAGTGCAGGAGGGAGGTGGGGCCCAAGCCCTCCCCTTCCTGGAAGAGCACACGGCACTGCCTGCGAGATGGCACTGGGAGTGTGCTCCCCTTCCACACTGCTCCAGCACTGGCCTGGCTCTGCAAGAGCATCCAACCCTGGAGAGCCACCGATTGCCCAACGCAGCATTGCGATTGCTTGCTTAGACCTGTCTGATGAGGTCACCAGATCCCAGGGGCAGGGGGCACAGTGGGGAGCTTGCCGCTCAGCCATGCACCCGAGACCCCTATGTCCATTATGTTCCGTGAGAGGGAACCTGAAAGTGACAGGGAGAAGGTGGTGCGGCAGAGTGGGATGGGTAGAAGGAGGACACACGGCAGCTTAAACTAGCCCCTCCCCAAGGGGACCTTTCAGCTCCATTCTGGGGCCTCCTCAGCCCTGTGGAGTGTAAAAGCTGACTGGGGACTGGGGAGCTGCTCATAAGGAAGTGAATTGAAGGGGGCTGTTGGGTCCCAAGCTGCTGCCGTAAGGAGGCTTAGCTTTTGGGGAGCAAGCGAGGGGTTAATTAGTCCAGGGAACGTGTAGCAAGGTGGTCTAGTTCCCCACTGCCCCGGAGGGGGATGAGCCTCTCTGGATGCCAAAGGGGGCGGAGCTAGCAAACCCTGCACCCGCCCCTCAGAGGTCAAGGTGTAGGGCAGGAAGCGGGGCCGGCTCCAGGTCCCAGCACGCCAAGTGCGTGCTTGGGGTGGCATGCCGCAGGGGGCGCTCTGCCTGTTGCCGGGAGGGCGGCAGGCAGCTCCGGTAGACCTCCCACAGGCGTGCCTGCGGAGGGTCTGCTGGTCCTGTGGCTCCGGTGCAGCATCCGCAGGCACGCCTGCGGGAGGTGCACCGGAGCCGCGGGACTGGCGAGCAGTAGAGCACCCCCTGCGCGGTGTGCTGCCCTGCTTGGGGTGGCGAAATCGCTAGAGCTGGCCCTGGCAGAAAGTATAAAAGCCCAACCCCAGAGCTCACTTGAAACACAGCCATTGGAGAGCCCAGATGCCTGTGGCGTAGCTCCCAGTTGGGAGACCATGGCAGTTGGCCCGAGGACTAGCCAGACCAGCCAACGCCTGATGCTAGCCTGAGCCCAGAGACACTGCCAAGTTTGCCGCTCGCCAGTTACCCCGAGGTGCTGCCAAGCCAACCATGCGCCAGTTACCCTGAGGAGCCTATGGTGCGTAACACCTTGGAGGATGCTGTCCAGACCCAGGTACCTCTAGAGCGGGAATTAGAAAGTAGCTTGGGGGAAGACGGCCTTAGTCAGGCTGCAACACTGCCAGAGCCAACGTCAGTGTGTTGTGGCCAGGATCCCCACTGACAGAGCAGTGGGTCTTCTGCCGCTGCTAGGGCCCTGGGCTGGGATGCAGTGGAGTAGGCGGGCCTGTGTCCCCTCCCGCCACCCACCTTATGGATGTCAGTCTCCCCCTCTCCCTGGCTGCTCAGAGCCAGGAGCCTGGGGTTTGCTATTGAACTGTTTGCTTAGCCCCTGCCCGAAGGCCTGAGCTACTGACTGTTTGTTGCCCACCGCAGGGCTGGGGCTTGCTCATATTGGACTGTTCGCTCAGCCTTGCCTGAGGGCTGGAGCTGCTGACTGTTTGCCGCACAGCCAGGCTAGTTCCCTGACACACCTGACCAAAGTAGTGAGGCGGTCTGGCTCCCCACCACCCTGGATGGGGACGAGCCCCAGCCAAACCTCCCTACAGGACCTTAAAAGCGAGAGATGAACAATGAACTTTCTCAGAGCAGCGGCGCGAGGGGATCTATGGGCCAGAGCCTCCAAGGTGTTCAGGTATTTGCTGATTTCTGTGGGAGTTAGGCCCTTGCGAAGAGCTGGGCCTCAGAGCCTTTTCCCTGTTGTTTTCTCTTAGCCTTTTTGCAGGGATTGCTTTTTGGAGTGGAAGGATACTTGCTGCACTGCTTTCAGTATATTTTTTTAATTGAAGGTGACGTGGCAAATGAGCCAGTTTCCAGTCCTGCTACACCCCCCCCAGGGGGGTGCATTAAAGAGCCATCGCTGGACTTCTCAGTGCCCCAAGGCTGATTGAGTGCTGTATCGGTGCTCATTGAATGACACATTGAAAGCGCAATGAATCTGGCCACCCCACCTTGCTTATTTCTGCATGCTCAGACCCGCTTCGAGGGGGCCAGCGCGGGACGAAGGAAGGGGCCCTGCGCGGCCAAGATAGTCTAGCGTCCAAGAACGGCCTAGGCATTTACAAACCTAATGCAATGCCCTGGGACAGGTCTGTGTATCTCTGGCTTTCCAGCCAAGAATCCTTACTGCGGCCTGAGCTAAAAGACCCAGCTGCGTTATCACAAAGCCAGTAACAGGCTTCTAAACCGCAACCACATCCAGCCACCAGGGGTAGGGGTGGGACAGGGATCCATATGTGTAAGTATGGGTTGTACAAGCATAGAACAAGAGCGTCTCATCCCCCCAGTGAAAAGCTTATCATCTAAATGGGCCAACACACGGACAAAAGAGTATCAGGGGTGTGTGGCCAGGAAGGGAAACAACACCCCTTAGTTGTTATTTCAGTTATTCCAGGCTCATTTTCCTTTCTCTGCCCATTGGAGGTAGTGGGGTCTAGGGGGTAGTGCAGTGGGGCAGGACTCAGAAGACCTAGGTTCTGTTGCTGGCTCTGCCACTGGCCTGCTGAGTGACCCTGGGCAAGTCACTTTACCACTCTGTGCCTCAGTTTCCTCATATGTAAAATAGGGGATAATGATGCTGCCCTCCTTTGTAGACCCCTTTGAGATCTGGTGGTAAAATGTGCTAGGGATTATTATTGAATATCTGCCATGGGCCATTTTACCCATCATCCCTTCAGTATGCTAGCCCTCTGCAATAGCCTTCCTTGCTTCAGTCTGCCTATCACTCACCTCCATTTTCCTTGCCCTGCCCCTCCACCCTGTGACCCCCTTACAAGCTATAAATGAGGCCTGCAACTGACACCTGATGAACGACATTGCTCGATGGCAAAGGATGTAAAAATACCAAGCGTTATCCCAAAATACAGAGCAAAGACAAGCACTGCCTTGGGCTTGGCTCCAGAACGTCTAGAAGACACTGACCTTTGAGGCAAGGTTGGTGTTACAGGGTGAGCTGGCCTTTTAAGTGGGTTGGGGCTCAGCTGTCCTATGCCAGTCTTAGCCCACCCACCAGGTAGAGGAGACCAAGATAGGGGACAAGTATCAGAGGGGTAGCTGTGTTAGTCTGGATCTGTAAAAGCAGCAAAGAGTCCTGTGGCACCTTATAGACTAACAGATGTTTTGGTGCATGAGCTTTTGTGGGTGAATACAAGATAGGGGAGGTGACTGAGACCTGGACTGCTGGGGAAATATGAGCAGCCCATAGCCTAGAGGGAGCATGTAGGAAACTCTAAGGAGAGCTAGACCTTGGAGTTAGTGCCCTCTCAAGAGCAGCAGGGCTGGGAGTGTAGGGGCAGAGACCCTGAGGAGAAGCCCTGGTGATTTTGTATTATGAGGGCTAACTGCCTGGTTGCCCCTTGCTGGGTACCACTATGAGTGGGTGTGGGCTCCCCTATCTTGCCCCTTAGTGGGTGGGTGCTGTAGAATCATAGAAGATTAGGGTTGGAAGGGACCTCAAAAGGTCATCTAATCCAACCCCTGCTCAAAGGGGGACCAATGCCCAGACAGATTTTTACCATAGTTCCCCAAATGGCCCCCTTAAGGATTGAACTCACAACCCTGGGTTTAGCAGGCCAATGCTCAACCCATTGAGCTATCCTTCCCCCAGATAATCTGTGGGGAACATGGTGAGGCTGAAGGGACTGCCTAGAGCACAGGGAAAAGACTGTGTTAGAAACCTTGTGTGTCTGGACTCCATGGTTTATGTCTCCAAAGGATTTGTGCCAGCAATGCCCCTCTGCTATGTATATTGGCCAAACGGGACAATCCCTATGTAAAAGGATATATGGACACACGTCAGATATTAGGAATGTCAATATATAAAAACCTGTAGAACACTTCAACCTCCCTGGCCACACTATAGCAGACCTTAAGGTAGCCATCCTGCAGCAAAAAAACTTCAGGACCAGACTTCAAAGAGAAACTGCTGAACTTCAGTTCATTTGCAAATTTGACACCATCAGCTCAGGATTAAACAAAGACTGTGAATGGCTTGCCAGCTACAAAAGCAGTTTCTCCTCCCTTGGTGTTCACACCTCAACTGCTAGAAGAGGGCTTCATCCTCACTGATTGAACTAACCTCGTTATATCTAGCATATTTATACCTGCCTCTGGAAATTTCCACTGCATGAGTCTGACGAAGTGGGTATTCACCCGTGAAAGCTTATGCTCCAATACGTCTGTTAGTCTATAAGGTGCCACAGGACTCTTTGTTGCTTTTTACATCCTCAAAGGAGTGGATTTAGCCAGAGTGGGTTCAAGGATGTTTTGCACCCTAGGCGAAACTTCCACCTTGCGACCCCTCAAGCCCTGTGGCAGCTCCCTCCTTCCACCCTGAGGTACTCCCCCCGCAGCAGCTCCCACCAGCCCAGGGAGCCATGCAGCAGCTCCCCACCCCAGCTCACCTCTGCTCCACCTCCTCCCCTGAGCACGCTGCCCCGCTCTGCTTCTCTCCCTCCCAGGCTTGCGGTGCCAAACAGCTGATTGGCGCCGCAAGCCTGGGAGGCGGGAGAAGTGGAGCAGCGATGGCGTCCTCTGGGAGGAGGTGGAGCAGAGGTGAGCTGGGGTGGGGAGCGATTCCCCTGCATGCCGCGCCTCCCCTTACTTGTTGCAGGCGGCCCTCCCCATGCTCCCCTGCCCCACGTTCCTCCGCCTAAATGCCGATGACTACTGGGGCAGATGAAGATCTGGCCGCTGCGGTCGCTGCCAAAGGAATCAAAATGCTGCCCCCCAAATGCTAGTGCCCTAGGCGACTGCCTAGGTCGCCTAATGGGTGGCACTGGCCCTGGATTTAGCTGGCGAGGTGGGTGACTGCAGTGACCTGGCCATGTTGGGTGCTTGGAGTAGGAGAATGACTGAAACTGAGGGGAAACTGAGGCAGAGGCAGCATCTGATGCTGAGTATGGAGGGGCCTTGCTACAGTCTGCCTTCACCTTCCATGCACAGCTCTCCTCCCAGCCAGTCTGAATGAGGTTGTGCTCAGCTGATTAGTAAAATCCTAGTCGTCACTAGCTAGCGTAATGCAGGTGATGCAAAGGCTGGTTTGATGTGTTTCAGGAGCAGGGGCAGTGCTGGTGATACCTCCCATCCCCCCTCATCTCATACTGCACGGAACCGGTACAGATACGCAAGGGAAAATCGATACGGAATTACAAAAAAGCAGCAGCGAGGATCTTTTTATAGAACATTGTCCCAATTGCATCCTTCCTCCGCCCTGACCCAGAGAGGCTGACCTCTGGTTAAATTAGCTGTGCCATCCCAGAGGAAGCAGGCTTTAAAAAGCAGCAGCGAAAGACTGGCGGGCAAGGCTGCTGTGGGAATGCTGGAATATTCCACCTCAATTCTCTTCCCATTCCCCCACCGCTCCCAGGGGGCTCCGGCTGCCTTTCCCGCTCTAGCCCCACTCCTGCATTCCTTGCACACAGCAAAGCTCTGCTGCTGAAATCCATGGGGAGCCCAAGCCTGGCCCAAATGGTCTTTACTGCCCCCAGGAGCAGGAGGCATGGGAGCTGTGAGGATGCCGGACTGGGTCTCTATCCTGTAACAGAAAATCATCCAGGAAGCTCCGTGAAGGGAACCTAGTGGGTTCTAGTCGCCTGTGTAGGGCAACTGGGGCCTCTGCTGTCAGGCGAACGCTGATGTCAATTTGGCTCCACCCAGGTGCCCTATCCCAGAGCCGAGTGCTGCTCACCACACCTGTCCTGAGCACCATCCTATCAAGGTGATGGGGGTAAAGTGAGAGGAGCTCAGAGGAGAGCAATGGCAGTGAGCTGAGGGGCTGGAAACACAGAGCTTCCCTGAGGGCTGGTAAAGGGAGGCCCGAGGCTGTAAACATCTGACAAAGCTGGGCCCCAGGACGGTGGGGGAATTAGTGAGGTCTGAAGCCTGTGGCTTTTGGGGAGAGGCTGGGATGGAGCAAGGGCTGGCGTGAGCTCCCTCCTCGCTGACTCCAGTGCTGAGTTGCAAACCCCATCTGTCACCACAAGGGGGAGCACAGCAGAGGAGCTGGTTGAGATGCAGGAGAATGCCAAAAGGAGAGGGGGTAAAAGAGGGGACCCAGCCCCTCCCACCACCATGCCAATTAGAAGCCCTGGGATGGAGGGAAATGTGAGGGAGGAAGGTCCCAGACCCCTCTGCCACTGGGGAGGGTGCAGGGGAGCAAGTGGGATTCTGTGTTGTTTACAAACTTAAATCCCCCTGGGGAGTATCTTGCAGTGCTGAGTCTGAATCATTTCCATGGAAAGCTAATGTTCTTACCCAGTGTCCTACAGATTTAATAGAGTGAGAGCAAAAATGTGCTGGCAGATCTAGGTCACCCAAGTTAGCAACTAAATTAGCTACACGGTTAACTGCCTTGTCCCCATCATTGCACCTAAGCAAGGATGCTGGGATGTGAACATGTAAATTAGCCTGATAGTTAACTGGCGCATCCCTTTCACTGCCCATTAGAGCAGCTCTGCCATTCGTGCAGCACCTAACACAAGGGGGCTCTGATCTTGATCAGAGCCTCTGAATGCTACTGAATATAAGTGTTAATTTGGTCACCATCCATTACTGAAATATAGTCCTTACAGGGAGAGAACTTATCATATAAAACCTTTATCCAAAAGAGACAAACTGGGCCATTATGACAATGACATTAGAGCATGCCTAGAAGAGGAAAATAACCACTACAACACACCATGCTCCCCTCGGGGGTCGCAGGAAGAATTTGGGAAAAAATGTGACCATGTTAATTACAGGCTATATCATAAGGATGGGCACAAATGAGCAGTGTTTAAATTGTGTAGTTCAGGCATTTCCTGATGTTTGAATGCTTAACTTTGTGACCTCAGTGCTCTCTTTGTGTAGACTTTTTGCAATGGGCCAGTATATGTTAAATCAATTAGTATCATATCTGGCAATGATGGTGTGAACTGTGCTTCCAAAGCTGGACATGTACTTAGGTACTGTGAGAAGGTGATAAGTTAATCACAATTAAAATGTATTTCCCTGTTTGGTCTGACAGCAAAGCTTTCCTTTGTAGTTGGACACTGGGTTTCACTGTGCTGCTGATATTAAGGATGGGAGAGGACACCTTTATCTTATAACCTCCAGTTAGTCTTGATACTGAGGGCCAGATCCCCAGCTGGTGTAAATCAGCATAGCTCCATCAGCGGAACTGCACTGGCTTACCCAGTTGAGGATCCAGCCCTGTGCTGACTGGCACTTCACCCAGACCTACGAGAACTGCTTTTCCTACCATTGGATCTGAGCACATTGCACTCTTCAATGGAGTGATCCTCAACGCACCCCGGGGAAGTAGGGTAGTGCTAGTATGCCCATTTTCCAGATGGGGAACTGAGGCACAGAGGCTAAGGTTCAGATCCTCAAAGGTGGCTAATTCTCATTGGAGAATCTGGGCCTAAGTGACTTGCCCAAGGTCACACAGCCAGTCTGTGGCGAAGCAGGGAATTGAAGCTGGCAATTGCTCCCAAGCAAATGCTCTAACCCCTGGGCCATCCTGCCTCTCCTTTGCTGTGCCCTACACCCCTTCAGGATCATTGCATTGGGACTTCCCAACTACAGTACTGCTATGATGGTACAGCCGGCTGTCTCCCAACTGTCACAGTCCTGTTTGGTTTTGCCCTTGTAGACAGGATCCAGCTGTCACCCCGGTATTTAGGGACCCACGTCATGCCCTTGAAACTTCCAAGGCTACAGCAGTTTCCTTCGCATGACTTGATTCTGTCTATAGGACCAAATCAGATCAATGCTGTTGGGGAGGCTTAATCAATCCCAGCTGAGAGGGACTCCTAGCAGTAGTGGTATTTAGCGGAGTGGAAACATCCCTCTGATGGGAAGGGTCATCACACTGTGCCATTCACTGGGCAGGGGGGCATGCAGCACTTACTGCCCCTGGGATGAGTCTCTGTTGTCCACTGGGTGACTAACTCCTCAGGAAAGGGCACCCCTTGATGATCCTGACATTGCTAGCTCCAGACATGTGAAAGGCCGGGAGGAGCGGGGGTGCAGGGACAGAAGGAAAGTAGGCAGGAGATAGAATCACATTATTGGCATCTAGGATCTGGAGTGGAACTGGCAGAGAGAGCATTCTGTAGAATAACTCAGTGTCACTGATAATGAACCCAGTGTCCAGAACAGAGCAATTTCAAGGAGACTGTTATCAGCTCCAGTTTCCACTCAATAATGCAAGATGCGACAGTGCAAGCAATCCCGTGGAGTGGGCCAGGGGAGGCATGTATACTCGCTGTCTCTGACAATTTTAGTCATACCAGCACAGACCACAAGACTCCTCCTCCAGCAAAGAGGGACAGAGGCCAAGAGGAAATCTTCCAGGGGAATAATGTGAGCGAGCGTGACGTCTATGTCACGACCACTTGCCATTGCAGCATCACGATGTCTGTGTCACAATGCAGGGTCATTGTATCATGATGCAGCAGCAGGATTGGTTGTCACAAGACACCAAGGCACCAAGCAACATCGCAATGTTGTGACCATGCGGCATCCTACCCTGCTAACGATGAGCCAGAGCTGAAAGGGAACCAGGAACATATTAGGGCCTGGCGATCAAAGTGAGGTGCACACAGCTACTCATGCAATTGCTCCAGCTTTTCGTATGCAGGTGTGCAAGTGGCCAGGCAGCTGTGGACCTGGCCAAGCGCATACAGATTGGGCTGGGTAACAGCGGGAATTTTGCACACCGGCTAGACAGGCAGGGTAGGATGAGTAATTACATGCACCTAATCTTGAAAATCAGGCCTGTAATGTCTTGCCTGCCTAATTTGCTGGATGGCCTCATCAAAATCACAACTGCTGGGCCAAAATCCAGACTGCTGGCAACCCCAGTGCTGAGCTCCACGCAAACTGATGAGGGTGGTGGGCGACACCTATCATAGACGTGACAGTGTGTAATTGATTGCCCATCACTCCAAAGAAGGGATATATCTTCCAGCTGCAGTTTCCTGGGCAGGCTGGGAATTAGGGAGGTCTTGCTAGTGTTCCCAGGCTGCTGGTACAGTCAAAGAGCGCTGTGTTAGAGGAGCTAGCTAAGCAGTGTTCACCCAGGAGAGGTGGCGCCCTCCTTGGTAAAGGGAGCTGGGTTCAAACACCACCAAGGGTGGAGTTCATCATACAGAATATAGCAGGAAGCAAAACATCTGCTGAGACCCAGGGGTTGTGAGGAGCTGAAGCTTACCCTTGCCTTCCTCCCCTGCATTCGTTTCTCTACTGGCTGGCCCTTACACAGGGAGTTCCCATTCTCACCTGTCTCTCATTAATCTGAATCGTAGCAGATGGGAAGTACAGGGAAGATTCAAGCCACTCTGGGCTTGAGTGAGCCGCCGTGGTGGTGTCTGCATAGCCGGCAGAGACCATGCTGCTCTGGACTTGGAAAATATTGATTGTCTGCTGATTTTTAAAGTCAATTTAAAATAAATGGTGGTGAAAGGTGCCGGCTGAACAGCCCTGGAGACAAGAGCTCTTCGTCTGTCTCCAAATGCAGCGCTGACTGCTCCCATGCTGCAGTGCTCCACCCCATCTCAGAGGGACCACTGCTGTGGGGGTGAGGGGCACATTGTCTCCAGGCCTATTTGATCCTTGGCTGTCAACAAGGGAGCCAGCTGGGCCAGTGGGTTGGATGCCCATTATGAATTAGGCCAAGACCATCCACGTTTCCTGTAGTTTGTTGAAGAGCCAGCAGATGTCAGTGAATTTTGGTCACTACCAATCTGGGCTAGGTGAAGGCTCTGTGCCCTATTACCAATCCCCTGAGTCATCCCATATGTGGGGGTGTGCTTGTGAAACACAAAGCATTCGCTTGCCCTATACTTGGTACACCATTTTATCTGATCAGCCATCCATCTTTCAAGACAAAACCGTCCCTTGCCATGAAAACACCCTAAGAAAGCCCCAGTAGGGGCAAAGGATCTAAAAAAGGGGGCGGGCTTCTGGAAAACAAGCCTGACCTTTTGATGCTCAGAGGGCCTGTGCAGGATATCCTTAAAGATCAAAGGGGAAAAGCATGATCAGTCGCTAGCATTGTGGCTCCGGAGGAAGCTGGTGGCCACAGTAGCCTGGCTTGTCTGCTGCTCTGAGCCCGGGGGGAAGCATGTCGCTCTGTGTCTCCTCCTGGATCTCTGTCAAAACATCAGTCTCCAGTTAAGGCCCTTGTTCTCTGCTGAGCTCCTTGTAGCGGCCTCTGTGTTTGAGAGGCATCCGGGATTCCTTGGCAACCAAGTGGCCCCTTGCCAGGTGCCCATTGCCAGGCCAGTGCTTGGTGTGTATGAATGTGCTGAATTGTGGAAAAATAAGTCTCTGAGCCACATTCTTTCTGCAGAAAGTGGATGTCAAAGATGTGCGTCTCCACCACTGTGGTTGGGGAGGGTGTCTGAGTAGGGGGAGGCTAGACACACACAAGCGGGAGGGCATGAGCTTCTTCTGGCAGGTATTATGCCTGTGCCATGCTGAAAGTCAGAGCTCTGCAGCAAGAACAGGAGTAGCTGGCGCTTGGGGAGGTCAGGCCAGATTCATTGCGGCCGGTGCAGGAAGATGTAAATTACACCTCTCCTCAGCCAGTCTGACCCCACTTGCCACTGGGGGACTCATCTCATGGAGGAGCAGGAAGCACTACCCCCATCTGACCTGGGGGATCTCCACTGGTGGGTAGATGAACAACTGTGGGACAGTTCCTCAGCTGGTGTTAATCATTCTAGCTCCATTGCAGTCATTGGCTCTTTGATTTACACCAGTTAAGGATCTGGCTGTACAGCTGTCCTGAAAGCCCTGAAGACGGTTGGTTGCAGCCTTTGTCTGAGGCAGAAATCTCTTTGCCGACTTTCCAGCATGTGGAATCTGTGCCTGGTTTCACGCTGGCACATGAGCCTGAGCTGGATCTGCTCTGTTGGCTAAATACAAAAGAAAGGGAAAGTGAGAGTTTAAAGGAAAGTCTCACATTCTCCATAGCTGCAAGGGCTTGGTGGGAAGTTTGCCCCTGCCTGGCGGTATCAGGACAAGACTTGTTAATGATTTCTACTCCTCTTGGTGATCCACCAAGGTGTCTCCAGAGTGTGGCCAGCACATGGGCAGCTTACGTGATGGTAAGGGCCCTCTGTTACAGTTTTTGTTTGCTTGTGTGCATATATCTTGTAAGCAGGAGCTGGGCACCTAAGAGAGAGTTGTTCTGGTGATACTCACAGCTGGTGAAAAGAAGTACACCAAACAATAAGTATTTCTCCAAGAGCTAATTGCCTACATAGTCCGTGAAACAGACCTTGTAAGACTAGCTGTTACAGGGCCACCGGGTGTTGCCCAGTAATGTTACAACTATCACCTAATACACATCGTCTCAAAAGATGACAAGTCCCGCTCCCCAGTTCTAGCTCATCCAACTTGGCCTGAGAGACAGTGAATCTCTCCAGCCACCTGCCAGATATGACAGAGCCTTCTGTGATGCCTGACCTGGGCTAACTGTGGCATCTTCCACAACGAGCTGCAGTAGAAAAAACTTCACACATATCCGCCATGATGCTTTATCCCTTTATTGAGTATCAGGGGACCGGTGCCTGTAAAGCTGCTGAGATGGTCCCCATAGCCATTTGCTGGCTGGTGTTCCTGATGAAGGAGAACTCTTCATAGCAGTGTGTCCTGACATAAGCCTAGACCTGTGCACGAGGGAGCAGGAGTGTGTGAGTGCAATGCAGTGTTATCCCTGGAGCACTCAGATGACAAGAGCAAATGCTCTCTGTTGCTTGGTGACATGTGGGAGAGAAATCTGGCCAATTGGCCAGTTCTATGATTGCCATGCAGTGTTCTCCCTGGTGTGTGTGTGTGTGTGTGTGTGTGTGTGTGTGTGTGTGTGTGTGTGTGTGTGTGTGTGTGTGTGTGTGTGTGTGTGTGTGTGGTATTCACTCAACACTGGCTTCAGATTTGAAAATCCTGGGGGAACCTTCTACAAGGATCTTATGTCAAGGGTATCTTAAAAGTGGTCTGAAAGAAGGAGACAGTCATTGCCTCCAAGGACCCTTACAAACCTGAGCTTAGATTTTCTAGATCCCTTGAGTTTGGAGAGCTCTCTTACTGGTGATACGTTATAATCTAAATAGACATTACAGACAAAGGATGGGGTGGGAAACGGAGGCAAAGTGGGTTGTTCAGGATCATGTGGCAGGTCAGTGGTGGATCTGGGAATAGAATGCAGGTTTCCCAACACCCCGTCCCATGCTCTGTCCACGAGACCATGCTTCAAAAAAATCCCAGTCCAAAGATGATCTTGAATATACACTGCTGTATGTGTATCTTGCTTTGTGAACTCTGCCTTCCCTGCTGGCAAAGTTTTTCAGCTCCCTCCTTCAGAGACTGTATTGCTGTCAGTGGACTTGACAATTTTTGGTAGGTGTCCCAAACCAGCAAATTGCAGCATCTCCTGCCCTCTCTCACATCCCCTTTGCTCTGCGACAAAGATTTCAGGGACCTGTTGGTTTCACTGCAATCACAGTTCTTCAAGTCAGAGACTTCTGAGCCAGACAACACCTGTCACTGTAATGAGAACGACAGGAGCCAAAAGGATCAGATGGCTTTAAGTGTCAGCGAGAGGTGTAAATGCACCCCCCAAGGGACAATATGTCCTAGAGCTACGGTATTATACAGCCGCTCTGAATTCCAGTCATCATATCACACAGTCTTTCTGTATCCTGAAGCCATGATATTACCCAGCCGTTCTGAATTCCAGAGCTATGACATTATTCAGCCGCTCCATGTCCCAGAGCTCAAATGTGACTCGCATACTCGACGGAGTGCAATGGAAAATACTGCACAGCAGCTCGACAGGGGGCTCTGGCGGTGGTATTTGCCATGGTGTGTTTGGGAAACAGGAGAGGAAATGGTGAAGAGAGTGCGATGGTGAAAGAGTAAAAGAAGAGGAGTGGGAGGAATAGGGAGAGAAGTCAACAGAGAGAGGGAAGGAGGGAGAGAAGATGATGGACAGATAGACAACTATAGGTGTGCTGGAGTATTAAGTCCAACTGTCTCCCCACTTGTTGCTTTTTGTTCTTTCATGCTAGGAAATGATCTGTCATGACATTTAGAGAGTGAAACAAGTGTTAAGGATTTTTGCTTTGCTGCCTGTTTTTCCCCCCACAGAATCTGTAGAGTTTTAAGTCCCCAAGAGTCAGCAAGTTGTTTGTTCCAACCATCTGTCCCATTTCCCTTAGCAACAATTTGTCCTTTTTTTCTCCTTGGTTAGGCATCTAAAGCAGAGTCTGACTGTCAAACCCTCTGTCACTTTTCTCTCTCCTCCTCCTCCTGCATTTGGCTGTCTCAGGACCCCTCTCATTTGTCACTGTCATACGGATTCTTTACATAGAAACATGACGTTCTCTCTTTCTCTCGGTTGGATGTGCTGCATATACGTTAACATTCTGGGGGCGGGGTTTTGATAGGCTGCATATATACTAACTTTCAAGGGAAGTTGATTAAGGACCCTGTTGGAACTATTAGTGGCCTAGGGAAAGGTGCCTATTACAAGAGTTAGGGTCTAGTAAGTCTTGATTTGAGAATATTTTGGTTTACAGCGACTATTTCACTTTCAGCACTATAAACAAATCTCCAGAAATTAATGCCAAAAACCCTAAACAGCCCCTTCACAGTTTCCAAGGAAGACTGGGTGGCAATGTGTTTAGCTGTAAGTAATCTCCCAGTGGCACTGGCTCTTGTTGATGCTCTCAGTCACACTCAGATGATGGCAAGAAGCCGATAAAGCATGCTCAACAAGCCACCCTGTGTGGGGTGTATGTTCTTTGTGCATCAACCATTGAAATTTCTGGGAAATGTGCTTGGCACAGCTGATGCTACATGGTACAGAGGAATTGCACACACTGTGCTCTCCCAAGGAGACTTTATTTCTTATTCTTATTTTGTTCTTTCCCGTCATCTAAGACAACAGTAATTCAGACTGAAAGTTGTATGTATATGGAACCACCTGGCTCTATGAACCATCTCAGATACCATCTACATTTCCCAGAGCGAGAACCGAGACAGGCAAAACATAGGTGACCTGTAAACTTTTCCTGTGTGTGGTGACACCTGTGAAAAAAGGTTAAGGAGCAATCTGAAACTGGCAGGTGACAGAGCCCTGCCCTCTGGATCACTGATCAGCCAGTGGCATTTCTGATTATGTCAATTCTTTTGACTTTAATATCTTTGCTAGAGTTTGCCTGGGTGATTTGTTGCTGAATAAGCCTGAAAGGGTTTTCTGGAGCTTGGAGGCTAGGCCAGTTCTCCTGTTCATGGAGTTGAATTCATCCCACTTTCATAAAGCCGTTGTTAAATTTCCTTCTTCATCTCTGGCTATAACTGTTATTCCTAACAACATTTTAGTGCTGAAGATGGAACTGAGGGTATAAAGGGGAAGTGTGGATAGGGAGCCAGGGGCGGGGTGGGCACAGGGACAAGAAGACATAGTAAATAATTGACAGAAATAAAGCAGAGGAAGAAAATTGAGTGTTTCAATAGTAAGTTTGGCAGGTGCTTTAATGAAGCCACAGGGTTACAGTATTGCCAACACCAAGCTTTAATAAAACCATGAGTCAGGTCTCCAAGATCACAAACTTTTAAAAAACAGTAAATTGTGGGTGATTATTGGCTTTAGAGTTCATGTTTTTAAGCTTTTCTCTGCAAACCTGAGGGCTAGAAATGTACTGTCTTAAAAATGAAGCTGAAAGTCTCATGGAATCATATGACTTTGGGGGCTGGGGCTTTAAGGGTACATCTACATAGCAATTAAACACTTATATCTGGCCTGGGGCAGCTGCTTCACATTCATGGGACTCAGGCTGCAAGGCTGTAAAATTGCCATATAGAGGTACAAGGCTCAGGGTGGAGCCTGAGCTCTGGGACCCTGCGAAAAGGGAGGATCCCAGAGCCTGGGGTCCAGCTCAAGCCCAAATGTCTGCACAGCATATTTTAGCCCAGATGCCTGAGCCCCATGAACCCAGGCCAGCCATGGCCATGCCATGGGTCTTTTATTCCAGTGTAGATGTGCCCCAAGAAATATGCCAGATGGTGCTAGAGTTGGCAACAGGTTTTGCTTTTGCATACAAGAAACAATTAAATGAGATTTTAGAAGCAGATAACACACTACTTATACCATCTGGGTCCTTGTAGGGCCCTGATCACCACAGTATCTGAGCAAGAATAGAGGAAAAGAGCTGTGTCCCTGTCAATTATCAATTACTTGTATCCATTAGCACTTAAGGGTTCGAAATGAGATTGGGGGCTCACATTGCTAGGTGCTGTACATACACATTGTAACACCCAGTCCCTATCCTGGAGCACTTACATTCTGAACAGAGCAGATAGAAAGAAGCCAACAGTATCCCCACTTTGCAGAGGGGGAAGTGAGGCACGGTGAGATTAAGGGACCTGCCCAAGGTCACAGAGGAAGTCTTTTGCAGAATCTGGGCTTGAACGCAGATCACTGAAGCCCAATCCACTCACTTAGCCACAAGATCAAACTTCCTCTAAGATTACCTTTCACTGAGGGTTAGATGAAATATGCTTTGCTCTGCTAAAAGGACTTAGTGGGACTGAGAGAACTCAGCAAAACTGTGTTCAGCATTCTCATTAAAGTGAGACTGTTATTCCCCTGCAAGAAATAGCTGAGAAGTTACAGCGTCTATGACGCTGGCTAGCACCTGGGGGAAAACACTGCCTGAATTTATAGTAAGTCTGCAAGGCTTGGCTTCTGCATTGGTTTGGCACAAAGTTAGAAAAACAGCTGAGAGATCCGTTTGTGTGTACAGAATTCTTAGTAGCAAGCACTGCCCTGAATTACCAAGTGCAGCCTATGGGGAAAATTGATCTTGAGCAAAAAAGTCTGGAATTCATGAACAACTTTGAAAGCAGAGGACACAGCATGCAAAGATCTGACTGGTCTGTTCCACTGTACACTTCCCAGGTTGGGAGCTTTAAAGATTTCTTTCATACAGTTCAGGGCATTTCACACAAAGCAGCACAAACAGGCAGCCAGCAATATCGGTGGGGAAACAATTTTATGCCTGGAACCCGATATTCACTGTAAATTACAAGGAGTCCAATGGCACCTTAAAGACTAACAGATTTATCTGGACTCTTTGTTGTTTTTGTGGATACAGACTAATATGGCTACTCCTCTGATACCTGACGCTATGAAATTGCAGCACTGGGCATGTTTACAGTGTGGACATATAAATTTGCATGCAAATATGATCCTCAAGAAGGGGGAAGCTTCCAGAGCCATCACCCAAACTTTGTTCTCAAGCCCTAGAGATGTTAACAAGACAATTGTACCTAGCAGCGGGGTGCTGCATCGCTTTCTACTTGTCATGTGAAAAAGGACCTGTAGAGACAACAATCCCCAGCTATGGGACTTTTATGTAATGAACATGCCTTTTGAGTGTGTAGAGCTTCACTCTGAGATGTTCGGAACAGGAAACCTGGGGTAACGTCTGCTTCTGAACATTTGTTCCAGAGTAAAATTATTTAAAAAAAAAATTAAATTGCAACCCAGCTGTGTGGCTCTGAAAACACAACCTACAGCACAGCAGTTAGAAATCCCAGGGAAATGCTACTGAATGGTGTCAGCCACAAGTGGCAAATATAATACTGGTTTGCATCCAGGGATAAAGGTAAAAATGGTGTGAGACTCTGGAATAGACTCTGTTCCCCACCCTACCCCTAGTGCACAGAAGCCTGAAGAAAATTCTGGTGGTGCAGACCCAGGGTAGGGCTGAGGGAAGCAGCACTACACTGCCCTCTTTGCAAGTCTCTGTGCAGGAGGCATGTCTGTTTAGTGCATGCCATGACAGAGATTCTGGGCTGCCTGGCACTGCAGATCAGCCTACAGGCCGCGCTGTTCTAATTTATATTGGAGGAGTTAAGGCCTCTGGAGCAGCCTAGAATCCTGACGGCATGAATCTGGTCCCCGTGGGCTGCACTTTCCAGATGGCACAGTACAGAATCTCAACCACTAAATTTAGAGTGATCAAGATTTAATCAGAGGGCTGACTCAGGAGAACTGTGCTCAAATGTGCCTCTGTTTTATATCAGGAATAGGTTTGTTTGAAGGAACAGAAGCACAAGCATAGAAAGGACCAGGGACAGAACCAGCCATTCAAAAATTCCATAAAGTTAGACTAGTGCCTTTATGCATTAAGAGGGAGATCTTTAAAGGCACAGATGGGGAATGAGACACCCAACTTCTATTGACTTTCAATAGGCGCTGAGTGCCTCTTTCCCCTAAAAACTATTGTGCAGCAGCAACCCAGGGCTCTGAAAAAATGAAGGGTCAATCTCTTCTGTTGTTCACAGTGATGGGCCACCATGACCATGTGTCTGCACCTGACACAAACGGTATGTGTGTGGCAATTACATTCCTTGCTTTAGAAGTAGGTCAATAACCCAGTTCAAATTGTTTTTCAACATTCACAGAAGAATCTCCAAATCAGATTTGATACTGGCTTACCAGCAGGTGGTGCTGGATAGTAAATCTGAACATTACCTTGGCATTAATGCATTAAAATTATTCCATTTAGCCAACAGCTACTTGTAACACATGAGAAACAAAGACAACCACTCAAGTTAAAAGAGCCCTGTTCTATATATAGGAAATAGTCAATCATTTTCATGTGCTGAATGAGGAGCACCTGCATCCCACCTCGGCCTAACAATGCTGCACTAAATAACCGTATATGTCTCTGCATAAAAAAATTCAACTGCTTGTGAAACTACCTGTGTCTCACAATCCTGCTCCCGATATCACGCAGCGTGTGACACAGTGCTGCACCAAATACCTGTGTTGCTTTTCACAGAAAGCAATACTGCACTAAAGTACCTGTGTGTATTCTTGCAAAAAATAACACAGTTCTGAATCTCTTTATTCTTGTCTATGCATTATAATGCCACACCAGAACTTGTATCACCATCTTACCTGTTACCTATAAAATACAAATAACCTTTTTATAAAATAAGAGGATTAATCTGGTACAGCACCCTAATGTGTATCAACATTCAGCACCTTAAGGAATAGGCATCAGAGGCAAATGGGGGGAGGGGCTATATGATTAGTAATAGCATAATAATGTTATTTAGATATCCTAGTACCAGGAAGAATTGCAGCTATGCACTAGCATAACGTGAAAGAACCATTTAACAGCCTGAAAGAATGTGCTGAGTAATGACACCTTTTTTTCTCAGGGTAGCGTAATTTGCTTAAGACACAAGTGCTGCTAAAGGAATTCCTCCAGCTAAAGAGAAACTGAAGCCACAGACTTAGCACTGGTATCTTCCAGTGCTTCAGAGATTTTGATTTTGTCTGACATTTCTACTTTTTGAGGAAAAATCTATTAAACATTTCTCTATCTTGGTTAAACCTCCAAATTGAATAGTCTGAGACCAATCAAACACAATTACATAGAGATAGAGAAGATGGGCTTGAAATATATAGAGATTTCTTTCCTCACAGAAAAAAATTGGTTAAAAGGTGAATATATAATATCCCTTAGTGACTTTAATGGGGAGAATTATAAGGGACTAGTATGGCTTTTTCCCCCAACATGCCTTTCTGCTGCTGGCCCTTTAAAATTGGCAAAGCCAAACAGTGGCAGCTTTAAGAGGAGTATTTTGTAGCTAATAGATGCAGCTCCTTCTCTTCTAGCTGATAGGTACTGGTTGTGCTCTCCTGAGCCCTCCAGTTTTCTCTTATTACTCAGAGGCTAGTATATTTTCACAGGGAGCAAAAAAGATCCTTTATCTAGTGCCAACTTAGTGGAAGTAAATGGGGAAGGATGTAAAGGCTCCTGTGAATTAGATGGCTAGTCAGGAGGTGGTGACTCATAGATACTTTTTACGCCACATGTGCCAGCATAAAGTGGTCTCAAAGCAGCTATAAAGCCCATGTGGGGGAGTTACCATGCCTGGAGGGGCTTCTGTGGCAGGTACAGAGCTGGTTTTCAGTTCTCCCAAAGAACCTATATTGTTGGGGGTTTATTAGGGTGGGAGAGGCTGTTTGGCTGTCCCTGTGGTTCAGGGCTGCAAGATCTCTAGGAGCCATGGCACCCCCTTGACATTAGGCACTGCAGTAGTACAAGGTTGAATCTGGCCGTGAGAGTTTGTAGAATCATGATATGTGGCTGTGTAATTCTAAGCTTTATGATGAGGCATACACCATAACATAAGAGCTTCCGTACAGCAATGTCATGAGACTATACCAGGCCCAGATATTGCGAGCATTACAGCTTGTGTGACAAGCAGCCTTCTTTGCTCCTGATAGGATTTTCTTAATAGACTTACTCTGATTTTTATGTTATTGTTCATTGTGATGTTTAGTGATACCTGCAGTCTGAGTGCTAGGATAAAAGGAGTATTGCTAGGTGGGAATGTTTTCCCCTCACCAGAGCCGGCTCTACTGTTTTTGCCACCCCAAGCAGCACGCCGAATTGCCGCCATGGACGGCGGGGGCAGTCCATGTGCTGTTAGGGCATGCGCATTTCCGCAGCGGCAGCAATTTGGCAGCAGCTTCTGTCTTCAGATGGAAGACAGAAGCTGTGCTGCCGCAGATAGCTGACCATAAAAGCTGCTGCCGAATTGCTGCTCCTGTGGAAACGTGCGTGCCACCCTAATGGCACATGGACTTCCTCCGCCATTCGCGGCAGCAATTCGGCACGCTGCTTGGGGGCAAAAACACATGGACTTCTGCCCCTTGCACATTGCCACCTCAAGCACCTGCTTGGAATGCTGGTGCCTGGAGCCGGCCCTGCCCCTCACTGATCAACCAATAATAGCAATTAGTCATAACAGGGTGTAGATTGGGCAAAGTCGGCTAAGAAATACACCAAAACTTCACGAATGCACAGTCTGTTGTGACTCATGAGTTTTTAAATGTTTCAGTTCCTTTTCTCCACCCTTTCAAATTTATCATTGATAGATTTTCTTTTCTTTAAGGTTTCCTGGATGATGTAGATCCTTATTCCTAGTCCTAGAATACCATTGACTTCAATTAGCACGCTTGTGTGAATAAGGCCAGTAGAATTTGGCCCAAGAAATGTATAAATTTGTTTTGTTTCTTCACTGAAAAACTCCAGCTGTGCGCTGCTGGGACACCTTGAAGACCTCAGTGGCCTTTCTGAACCTAGTTTTGGACAAGAGGGGCCATATTCAAAAATTACTAAAATGGTGGTGTAAATTACACATCAGCAATTGGTAGGGTGACCAGATGACAAAACTGAAATATCGGGATGCTGGGGTGGGGAGGAGGGAAAAAAAAAGAAGTCGCCAGAGGGTGCCCTCCCTTCCCCTACACCAGCTCGTCTCATCTCCACCTCCCCCCATAGGGGTAGGTGCCCAATTGGTGCAATCCCGCAGGCAACTCCGGAGTGGGGACAGCAGGCGCCAATCCCCCAGTCCTACTTGGGTCCCGCAGGAGAACGAATGGGGCAGCCGCTGCCTCTGGCCTGGGGCGGGGTTTCCCTACAGCCCGCCCTGTGAGGCAGCGCAATCCCATCACCCTGAGTGTGCCCGGGCCCGGCCTGAGCCCAGCTGCCCCGCAGAACACCGTGGGTGGTCCTGGAGTGGGGGCAGCAGGCCCCTGCCCCCCCATCCCGCTCGGGTCCCACAGGGGAATGAACGGGGCTGCCACTGCCTCCACGTGACGGGAAGTGAAGCCTCGTCTGAATCCCCGGGCGGACAACTGCTGCCCTCCCACTCCCACCTATGGGCACGTACAGGGAGCCGGTTCCCCAGGGCAGACCTGGGGCTGCCACGGCAGGTACCACCCCGCCCTCCTGCCTGCACTCGGGGCCAGGCTGCACTCACTCACCCCACGCTTCCCTGCATCCCATGGACTTCCCTCCAGTGCTTGTGCCACTATACAGCTGTTTGGTGCAAGCCTGGGAGGGAGGAGGAATGCAGGATGCTTGGGGAAGAGGCAGGGATTTGGGGGGGGAATCTAATGGCGCAGTGAGGGGTGGAGCTGGGGGCAGGACCAGGGCGGGGATTTGGGGAGGGAGGGAGGGAGAGGAGTCGGGGCGGAGTCGGGGAAGAGGGGCGCGAGACCCTCTGGGCTCCACCTGTGCATGGGAGCAGAGGGCAAAATTACTTGTTTGTCCAGTGTCCCAACCAAACATTGGTCAGGACGTGGGACAAGCCAAGCAAATATGGGGACAGTCCCAATAAAATTGGGACATCTGGTCACCCTAGCAATTGGTGTCATTTACCTGATGAGGGGGCAAGAGGATGGAATAGCAGGAAAAACTAATAGGAGGCTGTCAGATAAAGCACCTCCCAATACACCCCAAATTAACTTGCAACACCTAGTTATTTTCCTTCCTTGTTATATGCCATGATGGGGATGGAGTTGCAATTTGCACCACTTACTGATGGGTATGCACCACCATTCCATTGCCCTGATGAGTGTCCAGACCTGAACTCTTATCCACTTGTTCTCAGGTGGTGAAACTTGTAAATCAGTATTCTTGCTGCAGATGATGTAGGTGGGGATTCAGTTAAACTGATCTGAAGTGGTTCTTTGGGACTCAGAAGACATTCCATCTCTCCTGCTTATGCAGTTGAATTAATCTCCTTTATTAAAGCAGTTCACTTTTTTTTGCTTTGCCTCTGGCCTATAATTATTACCCCAATCACACCACCATGCTCTCACGTGGATTAACCAAAAGAATGGAGGCTGATGACCTGACCTGTATGTAAAAGAAAAGATTAAGGGTGGTTCAGAGGTGTGTCCGGGAAAGAGGAGTGCACAAAGAGAGCCACAAAAGAGTCACTTTTCTTCATCTATCAGCTGTGTCAGTTTCTTAAGTGTTCTGAAATAAAATTTGGTTTGTTTCACTACATGTAACATTCAGTGCCTTTTGCTGTACTTTGTGTGGCCCAGACCCTACAAACACATCTACGCCACAGTAGTTCCAATGAGTTCAGTTGTGGTTTTGGACAATCAGAGACAAAGGAGACTACTCCTGTGTGTAAAACTTGTGAGTTCAATGGGGCTATTCACCTGTGATGGTGACTCACGTATAAAGTCACATCCACAAATTTGTAGGATCTGTGCCTCTTTAGCGTATTGTGGGCCAATGCTGAAATGAAAGTGGTTGACTTTAAAAATTCTAAATAGAACAGCTACTTGTAGATTGTATTAAGAAAAATGATTAAAAAAAAAACTTATCAGAAGTTTGCCTCCATCTGTTCCTACATTTTTGAGCTTCTGAGGGTTCATACCTGCCAAATCTTTGCCACCCTGCTTATAACAGGTTAGTGCTGCTGGAAGACCTTGTAATGCTGCACACTAGGTAAAACAATTATATATTCAGGGCCTGATTTTTATTTATACCAAAGCCACTTTATACTCCTTCAGTAGGGTAAAGAGGCCTTAAAATGAGTGTAGATGTAATTTATGCCCTCTGAAAGGCCCCTGTGCACTACCAGAGCAATCTAACATCATTTTAGCATAAACACGAATAGGACCTCAATTAATAATAGCAAAGAATCCTGTGGCACCTTGTAGACTAACAGACGTTTTGGAGCATGAGCTTTCGTGGGTGAATACCCACTTCATCAGATGCATCTGACGAAGTGGGTATTCACCCACGAAAGCTCATGCTCCAAAACGTCTGTTAGTCTATAAGGTGCCACAGGATTCTTTGCTGCTTTTACAGATCCAGACTAACACGGCTACCCCTCTGATACTGATACTCAATTAATAATGTAGAATTGATTGACTATATTACTCCACTAGCTATAGTACTGGTAAAAATGCAAACCAATATTCAATAAATATTTAATTGATAGTATTCTACCAGCTCCAGTAGGAGAATGAGAATGGAATTATCTGTGTTTCATAGGCCCCTGTGCTGTTAATTTAAAGGAGATTCTTTAGGTCAAGTATGAACTTTTGAGGCAAGAGCATCACACCCGGGTTTGGTGTGGATGTTTATCTGAATCTGTTCAGGCTGGAGAGCTAGTGCAAACACGCTTTTGTTGGAGATATCTAGCACTTCTGCTTCTGCCTGGAAAGTGGAAGCTGGAGGGAAAATTGTCCTAACATTTCAGGAACTAAAATGAGGTTGAGCTCAGAGCACTGGCTAAATGCATGGCCTTAGCCAAGTAAATTCACTTTGCTGTCTTTCCAGTCCCCCTAAATAGGGAATAATATGTACCCACTTATCACCGTGGGAGGATTATTTAATTAATTTTATGCAGTACTCTGAGAACATAAAGCATTATAGAAATCCTATTATTGTTATAGAATTATTATTCTTGAATAAAGAAGTTCCTGAAGACGCAAGGGGACCAGTTGGTAGGGAATGATAGCTCACTGGTTTGAGCATTGGCCTCTGCTTAAACCCAGGGTTGTGAGTTCAATCCTTGAGAGGACCATTTAGGGATCTGGGGCAAAAATCTATCTGGGGGTTGGACAAGATGATCTCCTAAGGTCCCTTCCAACCATGATATTCTATGATTCCTGGATGGGGTTTCACCCACCAGTGACTACCCCTTGTCTATTATTCATAAGGAAACCCTGATGGTGATGTGGTCTTAGGCCAGGTCTATGCTATAAACTTACAACGGTGTAACTATGTCGCACAAGAGTGTGCAAAATCAACCCCTCTGAGCGATGCACTTATACTGACCTAACCCTGGCTGTGGACCGCGCTGTGTCTGTGGGACGGCTTTTCCCATCAACGTAGTGACTTCCTCTTGTGGAGGTGGATTAACTACGCCGACGGGAGACGCTCTCCTGTCTTCACTGAAATGCTACAGCGGTGCAGATGCCCGGGCGCTGCTGTGATTTAAGTGCAGACCTGCCCATAGTGCCAGGGTGGAGGAAGCAAGGTCGCAGCTGAGCTGTCCCACCCCAGTTCCTACACCTCCAACAGACCCCTGGTCTAGGGAACAGGACCCCTGAACTGCTCCTCCAGGGGACTAGGGCCCCTCTCTGAACACCCCCTAGGAGAGAGGAATCGGGGCACCCGTCCCTCCCCGGGAGCTGCCTCTCTCCCTGCCCCCTCTCCCGAACACCCTCTCCCCATCCGCCTTTAGAACCAGGCCGCGCTGTCTGGCGCCAGGCGGCGCTGCAGGCCCCAGCTGTCGCCATGGTTACCGCTGGGTGCGTACTCGGGGCTTACGGAGCTGACGCAGTGGGCGGCCCGGCGGGCTGAGGCTCTGGGGCGAGAATCTGGGGGCTGGGGAGCCCCGGGATGGAGGAGGCGGCGGGGGCGGCAGCGGCCCTGGCCCGATGGCGGCGGCGGCGGAGGCGGCGGCAGAGAGGTGAGGGGAGGGAAGCAGCGGGAGGTGCCCGGCTCGGCCCTGACCGCGGGCGGGGTGTCTCCCGATGGGGGAGGGGAGACTGGGGTCGCCCCCCGCCCGGGAGGAGGAGCCACCCCCCCTTGGCATGGGAGCGAGCAGGGGAGGTGCCCCCTGCCCTGATGTTGAGTGATCCAGCGCCCCCCCCTTGGCATGGGAGCGAGCAGGGGAGGTGCCCCCTGCCCTGATGTTGAGTGATCCAGCCCCCCCCTTGGCATGGGAGCGAGCAGGGGAGGTGCCCCCTGCCCTGATGCTGAGTGATCCAGCGCCCCCCTTGGCATGGGAGCGAGCAGGGGAGGTGCCCCCTGCCCTGATGTTGAGTGATCCAGCGCCCCCCCCTTGGCATGGGAGCGAGCAGGGGAGGTGCCCCTTGTCCTGATGATGAGTGATCCAGCCCCCCCCTTGGCATGGGAGCGAGCAGGGGATTGGGGAGCGATGCCCCCTGCCCTCCTGAGGAACCAGCTCCCCCTGCCCTCTCCAGTCATGGGAGATGGGTGAGGCAGTGGCTCCTGGGCTTGGAGCTGAGGAAGGGATGCCTCAGGAAGTTAGGTTGGGAGGGAGTGCAGTAAGCCTTGGTTGCCTCATGGGTGTGTTTTTCATGTGGTTTTGTGTCAGGGGAGTTATCCCCTTGGTGGGACTTGACAGAGGGGCATTGTGCACTAGCTTTTAGGTCCCTGGGCTTAGTTGCCTCCTGTTGGTTGGGCCTTTTAAGGATGAGGTCTCTTTTTGAAGATTTGTATTTGCCCGGTTTATATTGGAGTTTGCCGAGTACTTAGAGCTGATGTGTGGAATCTACTTTGGGGTACCTCTTGCTGCCGCTTTGTGGGAGTGAGGAGTGTATAGCCCTTCTTTGATTACTCTTGCTTTGTATATTCTGGTTATTTGATTCTTACTGTTTTCTGTCTTGAGTTCAGTTTGTATGTGTGTGAATTTTGGAGTCCATGCTTAGGGAGAGCATTCTCTTTTTATTTGATGTGTGGAAATCCTTTAGTTTCAGAAGATTCGGGGTGTGTGTGTCTTTCAGCATTGTAATTCCTCCTTTAATTTATAGGAAATATTTTCTTTTATGTAAGGCACCATCTGTTGAGTCCAAATTCAATGTGCCCATTTAGTATTGTTATCATTGTTACAGATTCCATTGTGATTGGTCTTGTACAGATTCATAGTACAAGACGTCCACTGTCCCAAAGAGCATACAATGTAAATAGACAAAAGGCACAAAGAGTGAGAGGCCCAGAGAGGTTAAATGATTTGGGCAAGGTGATGCAGCAGATCAGTGGCGGAGCCAGGATTATTACCCAAATCACTGGTATCCCAGGTCAGTGCTCTAACCACTGCTCCATGCTGCCTTTGTGTGGTGTGGAATATTGTATTTGAGGAGGAAGGGTTACAGTGAGAGTCAGAGGGTGTGTCTACACTGCAATAAAAGACCCAAAAGTCAGCTGACCTGGGCTCTGAGACTCAGTGCCATAGGTTCTTTATCGCAGTGCAGATGTACCCAGAGAGTGTAAGATCAGAAAGGACCATCATATCATCTAATCTGACCTCCTGTTTATCACCAGTCAATAAACATCTGTGACAGTTTTTGCCCTTAGGTTCATCCTTTTTACAAGACCTTGATACATTTTGTATAAAGTATGTTTTGTAAGGTATCACAAACTCATAATCTGAAAACTCATAATCTGCTGAGCATTGTTGTCCTTGTAAATTCTGCTGTATAAGACATGTTCCAAGTCTGGGAAACAACTTCGACCAGTTCTCCAGAGACATAAGGCTAGCTAGTATTTCAGCCAGGAGTCAGCATAATCAAATAGGCTATCACCTGATTAAGCATCCATTCTTTGGCAGGAAGAAGGGTGTAAACGAGAAATTGAGGGGACCCAGCTGTTCAGCAGTCCGGATGGTACCCCAGAGAATGTCACAACATCACCAAGCCCAATAACCAGAATTAGACCAAAGTATTACAGCCCTTGAGACTAAATTATTGTATGCCACAGGCAGAGAACAGCAGGAACTGATGTGCACCATTACACAAGACCCCTAATGGTAGGGAATTGAGTTAGTGAGATATACCCAAACGATCCTAGCAAGTAACCCCTGCCCATGCTGCGGTGGAAGAATGTGTTTGACTATCAGTGTAAGCAGCACCAACTCTACTCAGAAGCATTAGATAACAGTGCCACTTTCTAGGGCTGGAATAGGAGACTTTGAGGCTATATTTAGGATGGCGATTTGATGCAAGGATAATTTTTCCCCCTCTCTTCACGGTCCAGGATCAGTATTTGGAAATGTTTATTGGTCCAAAAAATATTTGTATGAATCCTGCCAAAGTTTTTCTAGCCAGGGCCGGTCATGGTATCTGTCCTTAAAATACACAACAGTTAAAATCAAGAATGTTGTCTGCATGTAAAAGCACAGGCTGTACCAAACTAACAAGACTCATGCATCTTATAGTTTAGGGATGCCTAAACTTTGCTCAACCAAGGGTCATGCTGGGCCCTTCCAAGGAGTCTGAGAACCATACTTAGCTGTCTTATTAGGGCAGATTGCAGCTGCCACCTCTATACACGACTATGATGTCTGTAGAGACTATAGCTCCCAAATGTGCAGCCCTATATCTAGAGTCAGATCAAGGTGGAGCACTGTACACTGGGTCCAAGAGGCACCACAGGCCTCTCCTCCATGCTGACGCTGAAATTAGATTGGGCGTGGGGCGGGGTGGTCATTGAGGAGGACCAATGATGAGGATTAAGAATCCTCACCCTAGAGAGCTATAAGCCATTGTGTTAAACAGAAATGCTTCAAAGGAAAATATAAGCATCCTTCCAGGTAGGAAGGAGGTTACATGCTTGTTAGGACAAAGCCACACCTAGCCAGCTAAAGGTGTGAGGCTTTAATGGGAAGGCCGCTGGTGGTTGTTTTCTGGTATGTCAGGGAGGGTATTATAGCTCATGCTTGGTGGCAGGGGGAAATGCCAGTGTTAGTGTGGTCAGGATAAGTGGTGGGAGTTCCGAAATAGTAGTGGTTGGGAGATAGCGAAATTGCAGGATGTGGTTACCAGCTCCTGCATGTGGTTTCTGTAAAAACAAATATTTCATCTCTTTGTTTTCTAATACTGGTTTCTGCTGGGCTATGTGTGTGTGGTGAAGTGTCTATGTTTATATGGAGGTTTGTTTGTGTATGTGTTTGGTGGGGTCATCTCTTGGGGATTGGTGTTTGGTTTTCAATATGGAAAGCATCTTCCTGACATAGGTTGTCAATGGGAGTGGGTGTCAGTCTTCTATGCCATAAAAATTGCATTGGACAAGTACATCCCCCTGATTAGACTACTCTTAAAACTATTAAGTGCTGTTCAACACATCTTATCATAAAGGAGCAAAGTCTGGAACCCAACTATAACTGAAAACTAGACAAAATTGGCTGAAACTCCAACAGAAACCCATCCTACATCTGCTGTTCTGTGAGCAGATGCTTCATATGCCCCAAACTAGGACTCTGCAGAACAGAACCGGGACATGTGCCCTCTTCTAATCTGCATGCAGAAAAACCCAACAACCCATCTTTTGATGCCATCACAACCAGTGCACTGTATACACTCTCCACAACCAACTATGAGGGAACCAGAACCAGAAACTTGAAAAAACGTGCCCCACTTCTAGATGGCATCACTAACAGGACTCACCAATGCTGACCTCTAAAAGCAAAACAACTCCACCAAAAATTGAGTTACATTCAAGACACTAGACCTAGCACTGAGAAGATTGGGAAAGAATAGATCAAAAGTCACTAAAACAGCTGCTGTATGTCTTTACAAAGAAGTTTCACCCTAGCAGCATACTGTACCATACTGAAATACACAAAACTCAGAGTGACTCTTACCAAATATAGAGCTGGTGCCAGTAAGCTAGAAGGAGGAACTAGGAGACACAAAGCACAGTGGAATCCCAGAAAGGAACAATTGTGCAACCAGTAAGACAGAGGAGAGATTGAAACAGATATTTTCCACTCCAGGGTCTAGAATATGAAGGACTGTGAAGAAAGATTTCCTGAAATGATCAGAAATAAGATTCCTTTAAAAACCAAAAAAGAAATGTGCCTAACTAGGAGAAAAGAGAAGCATGACAGAGCAAGATACATAACAATCTGTCACTGCATCAAAAAATGGATGAAAGTGGACATGGGTAAACCCCCCCCCCCACACAAAAAACAAAAACAAAAACAACCTCCCAACCCTATTTCGGAAGGCTTGTCCAATGCAGATATTCAATGCATTGCACTGCGTCTCAGACTTCGTCAATACTTGTATAAATTCTTGTGCCAATAAAGATTTTTGGATTTTATTTGTTTGGGTGTGTCTGCTTGTGGGGTTATATGGGAGAACTAATATTTCATTCATGGTTGTGCCAGCTACCACAGGGGGTATTCTGCTGCAGTAGTTTCTATGTTACATGCATCCCTTACTGAATGCTAAAGATACAAACATGGAACCTCCAGCTGCCCTTTCTGATGAGTCAAATTTGCTTGCACATTTCATAGAATATCAGGGTTGGAAGGGACCTCAGGAGATCATCTAGTCCAACCCCCAGACAGATTTTTGCCCCAGATCCCTAAATGGCCCCCTCAAGTATTGAGCTCGCAATCCTGAGTTTAGCAGGCCAATGCTCAAATCACTGAGCTATCCCTCCCCTGTATGGTCTATAGCTTTCCGTTGTATGTGCTCATGTCTCTGTAGCTACCTGGGATTCCCCGGGCGGACCTGAATGAGACAGCAACAGATTTTCATGTAATCCCTGTGAGATTTAGATTGAGTGTTTTTGTGATGATAGAGTTAATCTTGAGAGGGCTTGAATGCCAGTACAGTAGAACCTCAGAGTTATGAACACCCCGGAAATGGATGGAGGTTGTTCGTAACACTGAAATTTTCATAACTCTGAACAAGACATTATGGTGGTTCTTTCAAAAGTTTACAACTGAACACTGATTTAAAATAGCTTTGAAACTTTACTATGTAGAAGAAAAATGCTGCTTTACATTTTGGGTTTTTTTTATTAGTAGTTTACATTTAACAAAGTGCTGTACCATATTTGCCTTTTTTGGGGGTTGGGGGGTATCTCTGCTGCGGCATGATTTTGTATTTCTGGTTCGAAATGTGGTGTGTGATTGGTCAGTTTGTAACTCTAGTCTTCGTAACTCTGAGGTTCTGTTGTATTGAGTCTCTTCTTGCATTGTTTAAAAGAATCATTTGAGCTGAAATTTTTCATGCTTTGTCTCAGTTTAGAAGTGAATTTTTCTGGGAAGGGACTCAAAAAAAGATTCTGCTGTTTTAAGAGCTGGGGTGTGGGAAATGTATGTTTTATTTTTAACCTATAAAGAAAGTTTTCAGATGCTGGTTTTTGTAAATTATCAAGTCCAATAAAAACAAACAAACAAACAAACAAACAAAAAAGGCTTTGCTTTAAAACCTCAGTCCTGGTATGTGCTAGTGTCTTCTGAGCAAGAACTACTAAATGGGATGCTTGAAGAAATACAAAAGTGCTAACTTTGAAATATTTATTATATAATATACCTGATTCTTATATAGTGCTTTTCATCAGTAGATCTCAGTGCACTTCACAGTCTTTTTAAATGTATTTTGTCCTCACAACACCCCTTTGAGGTAGCAAAGTATTATCTTCATTTTTAAAGATGGGAACTGGGGCACAAAGATGTGCTAAGTGATTTTCCCAAGGTTAAACAGGAAGTCTGTTGAACAACAGGGAATTGAACCCTGCTTTCCCAAATCCTAGGTTAGTAACCAGACCACCTTCCTTCCCTCTTTGAAAGTGTTGACTTCAACATGCACGGTACGTTAGTTGCTTTAACCGCAGAGAGAGATACTAGACTGTGAAGCTCCAAACATTTACAGGTCCAGGTGTGATTTTACATCCTGTCTTGTAATATAACAGCAAGTGATTCTCTTCTGCTTTCCATTGGGGTAAAGGTTTCTAGAGCTATTTCTTCTTCTTGTGTAGCAAAATTTTCTATCCACTCTGAAGTGAGAACCTTTGCCTTTGATGAGTCTGACTGCACCTTGCTTTTTTCTCTAATAAATCACGCTATGTAACTTTTCAACTTGCCACCTGAGTAGCAGTTTATAAATTGTTAAAGCTAATGATCTCACTGAATCAGATAATGATCTAGCAGATGAATAAGTGCATCCTGAGTTGGATAAAGTATGGGAGCTGTGAGAAGTTGTGTTTAAAGAGACAGCAGCTGGGATCCTTGAAAGTGTGGAAATTGTTCTCATCAGCGTTTGATAGCTACGGGGCTTGTCAGTACTTGGATGGGAGACCTCAGAGAGGGGAAAAAGAATCTGTGAAAGTGCATTTTGTGCCCCAGAATCTGAGCTAATGGGACTATCAGAAACAGAAAAAGTAGATTACCTTTTAATTCTATATATGCGTAACTTTGGATAGAGATTCCTGCTGGAATGGATTCCTCACCAGCAAAGCTAATCTTTTGCTTGAAGTTGACATATTTAGGTTCTTTTCTCCTTTCTGTACCACTGTCCACATCAGGCTTTGTCATTTTTATTGATGCCCATCAGAATGAAGGTATATGGCATCTGGCTTTATTATAGTGGGAATGGTCACAGCTACTGTAGTTAAGTATGCCTTTGGTTTCAAATGTAACCTTTGCAGTTGTTCTTATCTTTCTGAAACTCATTTTTGGGGCTAAAATTTAGCAAGTTTGATCTTTGTCCAGGGATGATTTTTCTTTTTTGTGTTCTGTTTAGGAAACTTTGAGCAAAACTCGTTCTCATGTTTTTGAATAAATGGAAAGTGAAAAATCATCATCAACACCATCTCTTGTTTCCAACACTAATGTTAGATAGGGCTGACTTCTGTTAGTTTCGAGGCTTTGGTACCTAGACTGCCAGCCACCAGAAGTCTAGGCTTTTTTACAGATGGGGAACTGAGGCACAGAGTTCTCTCCCCCCTTTCCAATTCTAAGACCAGAAGGGACCATTGGGATCTTCTAGTCTGACCTCCTATATAACACAGGCAAGAGAATTTCCCCAAAATAATTCCTAGGACATATGTTAGAAAAACAGATTTAAAAACCATTAGTGATGGAGAATCCACCATGACCCTGGTAAATTGTTCCAATGGTTAATTACTCTCACTGTTAAAAGTGTATGCCTTATTTCCAGTGTGAATTTGTCTAGTGTCAACTTCCAGCCGTTGGATTGTGTTATACCTTTGTCTGCTAACTTGAAATGCCCATTGTCACATATTTGTTCCCCGTGTGAATAGTGATAGACTGTAATCAGCTTTCCCCTTAACCTTCTTTTTATTAAATGTAATAGATTGAGCTCTTTGAGTCTATCACTATAAGGTGTGTTTTCTAATACTTCAGTCATTCTCGTGGCTCTTCCCTGAACCATGTCCATCTTAATCAGCATCCTTCTTATATTGTGGGCACCAGCACTGGACAAATTATTCCAGCAGTGGTCGCACCAGTGCAAATATAGAGGTAGAATAACCTCTCTACTCCTACTCGAGAGTCCCCTGTTCATACATTCCCAGATTGCATTAGCTCTTTCGGTTATAGGATCACAACGGAAGCTCATGTTAGCTGATTATTCACCCCAGGATAAGAGTTCTCCACTGTGCAAGTATGGCCTACATTCTTTGCTCCTAGATGTATAAATTTACATTTAGCCGTATTAAAATGTTTCTTGTGTCCAGTTTACCAAAGAATCCCGATCATTCTGAATCAGTGACCTGCCCTCCTCATTGTTTACCACTTCTCAATTTTTGTATCATCTGCAAACTTCATCAGTGATTTTATATTTTCTTCCAGGACATTGATAAAAATGTTTGATAGCATAAAGCCAAAAATCAATCCTTGTGGGATCCCTTTGGCCATGCACCCACTCAATGACTGTTCCTCATTTTTAGTTACAATTTGAGACCTTTCTGGTAATCAGTTTTTAATGTATTTAATGTGTACCATGTTAATTTTATATTCTGGTGTTTTAATCAAAATGTTATGTGGTACCAAGTCAAATGCCTGACAGAAATCTTAGTATATTATGCCAACACTTTTATCTTTATCAACAAAACTCATAATATCATCAATAAAAGTTATCAAGTTAGTTTGACCAGGTCTATTTCCCATAAACCCATGTTGATTTGCATTAATTACATTACCCTTCTTTAATTCTTTATTAATTGAATCCTGTATCAGCCACTCTATTATCTTGCCTGGGATCAATACCAGGCTGACAGGCCTATAATTTCCCATGTCATCTCTTTTATCTTTTTTAAAAATTGGCACAACACGTTAGCTTTTTTCCATTCTTCTGGAACTTCTCCAGTGCTCCAAGACTTACTGAAAACCAACATTAGTGATCCAACAAGCTCTTCAGCTGGCTCTTTTAAAACCTTTGATTTAAAAATGTCAAACTTTAGTAACTTCTGTTTAACATCTCCCAGAGATACAAGTGGAATGGAAAAAGTTTTATCATCACCATATGATGAGATGATATCATCTGTTTTCCCCGAGATACAGATCAGAAATGTTTATTGAAGGCTTCTGCCTTTTCTGCATTATTATTGGTAATTCTGCCATTTACCTCTAACAATGGACCAGTACCATTGTCAGGATTCATTTAGTTCCTAATGTACCTTAAAAACTCCTTCTTATTGTCTTTAACTGTCCTGGCCATAGATTTCTCCTTGTGTCCCTTATCAATTTTCTACAGTTCCTAACTTCTGATTTATACTTATTAATTAGTATCAACTTCCCCTTTCTTCCATTTGTTTTAGATTATATTTGTTTTATTGTTGCCTTCACTTTCCCTCTAAATCAGGTTGGTTTTATAACTGCTATGATCTTCTTCCTCAGTTGCGAGGTTGTGACTTTTGGGATGTTCCTAAGCGTTTCCCAATTATCATTCACATTTCTCTGCCTGAATTTGCCCTCCTAGCTGATTTGGCTCAGACTCTGAAGCCCACCCCCTATTCGTAGGCTTCAGTGCCCAAGCCTGAAAGTCACATAGCTTTTTAGTGCCATAGCACAAGCCCCATGAGCCCAGGCTCTGAGATTTACTGCTATGGGCTTCTGCTTGCTAAGTAGACATGCTCAGAGAGGATAAGTGACTTGCCCAAGGTCATACAAGAAGTCAGTGATAGAGTAGGGACTTGAATCCAGGTCTCCCATGTCCTAGTTAGTGCCCTGACCTTCTTTCTGTAAAGTGAAAAATTATTTTGCTTATTACCAAAAAAAAAAAAAAAAAAAAAGGATTGCCATCTTTATATGAAGAGCCTCAAAATGGCTGGATGCTGAAAGTGACTAGAGGATAGGGAAATAGCCCTCACTGAGGAGGAGGGCATTGTAGTGTTGTGGTGAAAACTGAACTCTGTGTGCTTGTGTCGTTACTGTACAATCTGTAATTTCAGGAGCTCATTCTGTTTCTCCAATACAATACATCATAATTTTTTATACAACCTTAGATCTGTGTAGAATCCTCTAGTGCAGGATGCTAAGCTCTTTGGATAATCAGACTGAGCACATTTAAGGGTATAACTTTAGGCATTCTTTTAAAAAACCAAACAATCCTTCCCCTAAACAATCCCCCAAAACTCTAAGTGGATAAAATATGCTCTTTGCATTGCGAATGCATTGCAGGCTGGCTAGCCTTCTGTCTTGGATTGTTTAGACACAACAAATCCTGCATCTTGGCAGGGGTTAGACTAGATGATCCTTGCAGTCCCTTGTAACCCTATGATTGTGTGATTACAATCAAGTCTAAATACAAAAGACTTAAAAAATGACAAGATGATGTATGTGTAACTAATACTCTTGCAGGGTGGGAGGTGCGGGAAATTGTATGGTGTTGTATTTTGAGAAACAATACATGATCATGTAGACTTATAATGCAGAAAGCACACAGGGGTAGAGTTAAGTTTGTGAGCATAGCCCTTAATATTCTCATTTCCTGAACAGGCGTAGTTGTATGGAGGTAGAGTTCTGGTTGAGATGGCTTTCTTTTTTTTTCCATTCCCTTTTCCCTTTCCTTTCTTTTTTTTTAGTGGCTTAGATCTCCTTCCCCTCCCCAAAAAAGTGTTTTGGCTGTTCTCCCTTGACAAATTTCTTTATAAAAGTTGTCAAGATTTAGAGAAGGTTGGCAAGCTTTAACCTTGTTTCCCTTCTCCCTTTGCAACAAAAAGTCAGCAGGGAGAGCAGAGAGCCTCGCCAGCAGATCTGCAGCAAGGTATTGGAAACTGAGAAATAGTGATTAGGAGGTCCCGGTTTATTGTTCTATAGACAATGCTTTTCTTCCCGCACCCCCACCTCTGCAGCTAATTCTGTGGGTCTCTTGGAGAGGTCTGATGGGAATATTTCTCCCCAGCCTCTCCATCAGAGTTCCTGTGAGTCTCTGATGGATAAGCCTGGTCTTGGCCCCCTCACATTGGCTACAGATGTCTGTGGAACTGCAGGTGCTGGCTCCCCTATCCAGAAGACTTAGTGCTGCTGGAGATCTTCATTCAGCAGTCAGCCTGCTTTTTGTTGTTTCCTTAAGGCTTCTGGCAAGTGGATTCACTGAAAATTGCAGACTTCCAGAAGCAGGAAGAGAGCAGTGTTTATGTGGAGCCAAGTATGATCTAGAATTTAAAATGTCAGTATTGTTATAATCGTCATTCAAATCCCTTGTTTATTCCATTTCATTATCACATAATACTAGCCAAGTGTACTGTTCAGCAAACAATAATAATGGAAAGGCCTGTGCTTCTGTGCTGCTCCAGTACTGCACTGTTAAGATGAATTCTCTACTGTTGATTTGTTTAAACTGCTCCTGTTTCTACAGTCTTCTGTACAAATCTATGTTACTGCATCCACTTTGATTGGGGGCAGAGGCTGGGGCAGAGCTTGGGTGAGCACCCCTGGGGTGTTTGTGTTCCAATATCATTGGCCAGCATCTGGCTAACATTTCTCAGCACATTAAGAAACTGGTGATTATGTATTCTGTACATGTCAGATACTTAGCAGTTATATAGTGCTTTTAATTTTCAAAGCTTTTTAGAAACAACTAAAACACCCGCTTTACTGTGGTTTAGAAAGTCTTATTGTCTGCACCTAGTTAGCTAATTCTCTTTACAGAATGGCTTTATTAATCAATAAAGTAGAATTTCACCAGAACTTCAGCAGCATCAGATGTGAGCAGGGGAAAGTCCATACTGAGCAGAGTGTATTATTGAGTGCATCGCATAGTAATGAAAGCCCTTCTTTCCACCAAGCAACTCTTTCCCTGCGTTTCATGCCTTTGTAATAGTCCTGGATTAGTATTTACTTTTTACAACCCATTCCCATGCTCCGTTCTTCCTGAGAGACATGAAGAAAAAGGGAGACATGATTTTCCTGGCCTTTATAGGACCGAACCCTTGTGAAGACCTCCAGGGTCTAAGCCTGATTTAACTGAACTGGAAGAACTGGACTGATGAATTGAGGAGTTACTGCAAGTGCAGGGTAGGGTTAACAGATGTCTCAGCATACCGTAGAGTATTGAAGCACTACAGCAGGCTGTGTACAGCGAGAAGCTTGTTAGAAATAGGTTGGCAGAGGAGGCTGCCAGCAACAAAAACACAAAGAGGAAATTACTCTTTGCGGGGCTTGAATTCTTGATGCAACGAGCCAGGCCTTCTTCATGCAATGGGCAGAATGAGATGCTGGTGAGGACTAAGCATTATTTTGTACTGCAAGACTATTGCATAGCTGTAAGGAGACCATAGCTAAGGCTGAGATGGCACTTCCATTTTAAACCTTTGATTTTAGTGTCTTATAACTTTCAGAAAATAACTTCCGAGTTGAAAATCTGTGTGCTTGGCCTTAGCCTAGAGCAGGTGGACTTGTCTGGGGAGAGTTGAATGAAATTCTGTTAGACTATTTTTATTATATATATCAAATTAGATGTCAAAATAATTAGCTAGACTTGTCTACCATAGACAGTGATGATTTGATTAGCTCCTCTAACTAAGCAAGATTGGGCCTAGTAAATGAATAGGAGAACTCCAAGAAAAAGGAGGGATCCATGTAACAATCAGTATCCATCATGTTCTGTCTTCAAAGCACTGTGCAGAAAGGAACAAATCATTCCATTAATCCTCACAACATCCCTGTGCAGTAGGTAAGCTGGTATTTTCTGTGCAGTAAACTGCAGCTGCTACTTTACCCTTCTCAGAATCTCCAGTTGCTGTTTCAGTTGCTTCTCTCCCCTTCCCACTCCTTTTTTCCTTATACAGTAGAACCTCAGAGTTACAAACACCAGAGTTACGAACTAACCGGTCAGCCTAACACCTCATTTGGAACTGGAAGTATGCAGCCAGGCAGCAGCAGAGACACCCTCCCCGCCCCTCCCCCCAAAAAGTGTTCGTAACTCTGAAGTTCAATTGTAATTTAAATTATAAGCATAAAATGACTTTAAAACCGTGTAATTGCTGAGCTTTTAATTAGACAAAAGACAGGAAGCAATAACCCTGCTGCCCTCTTGTATGGGTGCATGACAAATGGGCAGGGGCGAAAGTACCTTACAGGACTTACAGGTACTGCTGGAGTCCTGAGGGGGCGTGGCCTCATCTGGAAGAGGCGGCGCCTCTCAAGATTTAAAGGCCCTGGGCACTGGCTGTGGCTGGAAGCCCCAAGGCCTTTAAATCAGCCAGGGGCTCCCAGCTGCAGAGGTGGCTGGGAGCCCTCCGGGGCAAATTAAAGAGCTCAGGGCTCTGGCCGCTGTGGGGAACTCTGAGCTTTGTCAGGCTGGGGCCAGGATTTGAAGGGCCTGGAGCTCCTGCTGCTGCGGGGAGCCCCGAGCCCTTTAAATCCCAGCCCCAGCCCGGCCGCCGGAGCTGCAGGCGGGATTTAAAGGGCTCTGGGCTGCCTGCAACCGCGAGGAGCTCTGAGCTCTGAGCTCTGAGCTCTTTATATCCCGTCCCCAGCCTGGCTGCTGGAGCCGCGGGCGGAATTTAAAGGGCTCTGGGCTGCCCACAGCAGAAGCCGGTACAGTCTGGCACTGGCTCTTGCCGGTACACCGTACTGGACCATACCTACCGGCTTACTTTCACCTCTGGAAACGGGCTTTAGTGAGGGGTCATAGTACTGTGCAACGTAGTGTATGGTTTGGAAAATAATTCAGCCTAGTAGAATAGGAAGAAACTGCACTTGTTTCAATAGCTGAACATGCAGATATTGAGCACTTTGTATTATTGGCCATATATCATGTGGGCATGAAGGGAGACCCTCTTGAACACAAACACAGAAGATGGCAGAGTTAAGGCAAATGGAGGTGTTTCACTCTGAATTACCTAAAATAGGCAGCTAAAACTCTCTTAGTGTTAGGCCATGGCTACACTAGAGAGTTGCAGCGCTGGTGAGGGGGTTACAGCGCTGCAACTTAGGATGTGGCCACACTTGCAAAGCACGGCCAGCGCTGCAACTCCCTGGTTGCAGCGCTGGCTGTACACCCGGTCGTGCCTCGGGGGTAGCGATTCCAGCGCTGGAGATCCAGCGCTGGTCAGCAAGTGTGGACCTCACCAGCGCTTTTATTGACCTCCGGGATATAAGGAGGTATCCCAGAATTCCTGTCCACAACAAACCGGAAGAAAGAGGGAGCTCGGAGTTCAGCCAAACTGCTTATTTAAAAAACAAACACAGCTCCTGTTTGCTGAGCGAGCGGAGGCAGGCAGAGGAATTACTTTGGAATGTTCACAGCTGTTTGCTTGAAGAGAGAAACAGCACTCTCACACGGCAGGGGGGGAGGGGGAAGTCCATGTTGAGCAGATGCTTATCTGGTCTGACGGCTATTTAGGAGTGCATAATTTGCATTTAGTGAATGAGAGAGGGGTGGGGGAAGGGGTCAGAACTTTTAAAATGATTGAAGGTAGGCACTGTGTGTCTTCCAGTCCTTAGAACTTGCAAGGCAGGGAGCTGAGAACAGTGTCAGCTCCAAAAATCCATTCTCTCTGTCTCCCCCACGCTCCCTGTCACATTCCACCCCACCCCCCTCTTTTGAAAAGCACGTTGCAGCCACTTGAATGCTGGGATAGCTGCCCACAATGCACCACTCCCAACAGCGCTGCAAATGCTGCAAATGTGGCCACACTGCAGCGTTGGTAGCTGTCAGTGTGGCCACACTGCAGCGCTGGCCCTACACAGCTGTACGAACACAGCTGTAACTACCAGCGCTGCAGAACTGTAAGTGTAGCCATGGCCTTAGTGTTGACTTAAGATAGGCTTGCTTTGCATATTGTTGGACTGTAAGTTAGCTGGTGCAGTGCCAAAGCTCTCCTTTTGCTGACTAGCCTGGGAAATCACAGGTTTTCAGGCTTTGGTATAAACCACAAGGACTGAATACTCCTTAAGAATGACTCTGTACCAAGTGTTTAATTTGAACTCTCAGTCCTTTCAACTGACATTGTTTCACTAATGTGTTTCACTTAGCACTGACATTTGAGGAAGTAAATCTGCTAGTGGGTAAAGTGAGTAAACACTGTGTTCCCCTCACCCACCCGCCTCTAATCCCATTCTGGATCACCTCCAGTCGGCCGAGATTTCTGGGCTGAAGCTTCCGTGTTGGCAGTGGGGGTACCAAACTGATTCTCCTCTGTATCTGAAAACACAAGTCTTCGGGACAGAGCCAGAGGATATGATCCTGGAACCCCTTATGTGTTAAGCCTGAAGAAGCACAAGGTCCCGCTCCCAGAAGGTGCTACCATGTCTGTTCATTTTTTCCTGTGTTTGGTTTAGAATTAACTTGGCAGTGTTTGCTCAGCTGCCTTGCACCTGACTGCTGACTATTTGCGGAAGGATTTTCATGGAGTTTGTATTTCACAATGGAGGCTTTTGTTTAAACTCTCCCCATTTTTGGAACTGCAAAGTGGCAGAGGAAAGATTGAGAATGCGGGGCAAGGAAAGGACAAGAAGGTAGATTTGATGATATCTGAGACTCAGTCACCCTTCCAGGACTATCTAACTGCTGCTTCCAGAGGTAGAGAGAATGTTATTCCTATCCCTTCCCTCCAAAGCTTGTTCGTGATTATTCCATGTACCACCTGAAATCACAGCTTCGTGGCTGCTGAGGTTTCCTTAGTTGCATCTGCACCTGCTGTTGGAAAAGGGGTTCAGAGGTTGGAAACAGTTTTGTCTTCATTGGCTCTTTCCAAAGAATTGATGAGAAGCGCAGGGGGCTTGAATTTTCACCCAGATAGTACTTTGTCAGGAATGCTGGGAGAAGGGTTAATTTTTGGTCTGGGTGGAAATCTGATGAAGAGCTGGATTTTTCTTCCAACTAGGAGTGGATCAGGCAGAGAATGAAGGGGCTGCATTTTCCTGGGTCTGGGATCGGGGAGGAAACAGAAGAGACTTTATTCCTGAGGCATTCTCCTCAGGGTTGTGAAGCACTGTGCTATTCCTGAGCGCTGCAGAGAGTTAATCACACAGTGAACAGTGAGGTTTAGGAATCAAGCCTGTTGCTATTTTATGGACTTAGTTCAATTGCTCCTTTTGTGTGGAGGGAGCGGCGGAAGACAGCGCATGTCCTCAGGACTAGAACACACACAAAGCTCTTTATTCCAGGGAGCAGCTGAGCTTCTGGCAGCGTTAGTGTCACATCTTCTGCACCAAGGATAGGCCTAGTGTTGTTTCCCCCATTTGATTCTGTCTTCTGACCTTCATTTCACCTTTCCAGAATGATTTGCCCAGAGTGACTCCAAAAGGCTTTCCTGAATCCATTTCCTCCACCCCCACTGGAGCAGGGAACACATGCAATCAAGAGCTCTCATTTGCTGGTCCCATTGCACTGTCTTACAGTACACTGTTCAGAAAGACGCCCGGTAAATGCTGCTTTCCCCTGGAAGGGCCTCAGCATTCTGGACTTTGCACACTGGAAATCTTAGTGTGCCTGATATTTTACGGAGCTGATCAGGTGACTTGGCGTAAGCAAGTTTTCCTTATTCGTAAGGATTTTGGTGATGTGAGGTTTGTGTGTATCCCCTGGCAAAGGGATTGAATTATGTGATAGAGTTCGGACTGGAATCCCAGGACTGATTGAACTCTTTCTTGGAATTGTAAAGGAAATGGCATGAGAGACTAGGGAGTACTTTTTAATATATTTTTAAATCCTCTTCAGATGGGGAGGTACTGCTGGCCTGGGTGAAGTTTCACAGCTGCATTTACAAAGAAGTCAAGGAAAAATCCAGGAGTTGCCTTATACAGGGCCTTGACCTGAGACTGAAGTAACCTTATGATCTTGATCCCTTTTCGGTATAGATGTAATTAGTCTCTCTTGAGTGCACCTGTTGCAGAAAGAATGCTGCTTTGCCCCATGAAGTTTTACCTTGTAGAGGGGGTGACCAGCTGTCCTGTTTTTAAAGGGACAGTCCTGTTTTTTTGGGACTTTTTCTTATATAGGCGCCTATTACCCCCCAACCCCCGTCCCATTTTTTCACAGTTGCTATCTGGTAACCCTAACCTTGTATATCCCAAATATATGTATGTCATAGCATTCTTTCTCAAATCTGAACCTTAGAGTCCAGGAATGAGATACTAGCATGAATTTCCCTAAGCTTAATTATCAGCTTAGATCTGATAGGCTGCCACCACCCAAAAATATAGTGTTTTGGGGCACTCTGACCTCCCCAACCTTCCCTGGGGACCCCAAGAACCCAGATCCCTTGGGTTCTTAAAACAAGGAGAAATAAACCATTCCCCCACCTTTCCCCCTCCCAGAACTTCCCTCCCTGGGCTATCCTGAGATACTGATCTAACCTCTTAAATCACCATACAGAGAAGCATCTCCCTTCCCTTCCACAAAGAGGCAAACAGATTCAAGGAAAACAGAGAGAGATTTTATCTCTCCCCCTCCCATCTCCCCACCCGTCCTGGTGATTTCATCCCAATCCCCTGGGATAAACAAGGGAAACAGAGAAAAAACAATCAATCAGGTTCTCTAAAAAGAAATCTTTTAATAAAAGAAAGGAAAAAGTAAAGAATTATCTCTGTAACTTCAAGATGTAAATATTACAGGGTCTTATAGCTTACAGACACCAGAAAGAGACTTTCCCACCAGTACCAATACAAATCAAAATATTCCCAGCAACTACACATATAAAAGTTAACCAGCCAGATCCACAAATGCAAATAGTGTAAAACAATTAAAAAGCCTAAACCGCCTGTTTTACTTACTATATGAAAAGAAGCTTAGAGAGCTTGTAAGTATGTCTGGTCTCTCAGACCCTCCGAGAGAAGAAAAAAGAACTCACACCCAAACCTTCCCTCCACCCGAATTTAAAAGTATCTTGTCTTCTGATTGGTCTTCTGGTCAGGTGTCCAGTTTCCTGCTTGTAACTCTTTACAGGTATAAGAGACATTAACCCTTAACACTCTGTTTATGACAATGTACAAGCCACATGTTCTGGCTTCTAGTGTGTATCTCTGAGGCCTTGTTTACAATGGAATAATTAGGACCTGTAACTCGCCACTGGTGGTGATAGAGCAAGTGGAAGCTGTAGCATAGATAGGGAAATGATGCTCTGTTGTCTAACCTTGTCTTGAGTAAGTTTAGATGATACAGTGGTGAACATGTCTGAGCCCTTTCCGAATTTATAGCTAGAATCAGTGCAGCTTTGTCCATTGGGAATTACAGGTCCCATATCTGCCAGTGTAGACGCAACCTGAATGTAGTACACTTAGTACTCAGCTGTGCGGTCCTGTTTCTCATTTTGTTGTAAGAGGGATTGTTGCCACATCAAGGCCTGTTTAGTTCATTATCCCCAGAAACTATAGGTCCCAAGCTAATTTCAGTTGTTAGTAGGGGTTATATGTAATGGTTATCTCAGAACTGAAAAACTCCACTCATTGATAGTAGAATGTTTTCCTGTTTCCTAAACTATCACACTTTCTATGGAATTTCACTTTTCATTTAAATAACTACAGTCCTACGCCACATGGTTGTGAAGAAAACCTGCCAAAGGTGGCCCAATTTCTTAGTCTGCAGGCAGGCACTGTACTCACCTTCTTTGCAGCCTCTGTGAACTGAGGAGGGCAGTTACCTAGGCAATGTAAAATCTTAGTGGGAGAGAGATTTCAGCCTACTTTTTCAAAGATGTTCGCTTATATTGTGTGCCTCAGTTTTTGTTGAGACTCATGAGACCTGGTTTTTAAGGTGACTGAGATTGCACACCCAATAACTGAGGCAACCTAATTTAGTGGACATTTTTGAAAATTGGGCCTTGACTCATTATAATCTCAGTACATCAGAGTCTCTTTTCTTTTGCTTCTTCACGGGGGCTAATGCAATGTTCATTCCACTTTGCCACCTGCTGCTGACTGGGTAATGGAATGCCAAGTGTTATTCCTATGACTTAAAGGAACTTGCTTGCAGCAGGCAGGGGAGTTAAGATGGCTGTTCTAGCTCTGTATCTCTTTACTCTTTTCTAGCTTCTTTCCATATGGTCTTTTATGCTTTTGAGTTGCTTGACTCAACAAAGCCTGGCTGTCCCAATTCCTTTTCCTCTGTCTGGGTCTGAAGACGAGTATTTGTGGAGTGTTTCAGAGGCTTGAATTACCCCCACCAGCACCATCGCCAGCACATGCTTTCACCCTCAGAAGTGGCTTTTCATTTCTTACGTCTTGCGTCTTGCATAGTCCCTGTTACTTGTCTCCTCGCTGTCCTGCTGGGGTGGAGTGGAGTGGCTGCTGGAATTGCAGCTCAAGCACAGGTGCCGACTCCATGGGTGCTCCAGCCCTGGAGCACCCACTGAAAAACATTAGCGGGTGCTTAGCACGCACTGGTGGCCATCATCCCTCCCTCCCCGCAACACTTCCCACCTGCCAGTGTCCCTGTAGATCAACTCCTCCCCTCCCTCCTTCCCACCATGGATCAGCTGTTCTGCGGTGTGCAGGAGGCGCTGGGAGGGAGGGGGAGGAGCAGGGGATGGGGTGCACTTGGGAGGGGGCAGGAAGAGGCAGGGAACGATGGGAGTTTGGGGGTAGGGGTGGAATGGGGGCAAGGCCTGTGTTTGAGCAGGAGTTAAGCACCCCTGGGGAAAATTGGAAGCTGGCACCTGTGAGCTCAAGATCTATCCATGGAAAGGAAGTGAGGCTGTTGTTATTGTATCCTCTGTGGGCATTTCTCCCCTTCGCAGGTGTACTCCTGCCTGACAGCTGGAACATCTTTCAAGTTTCAGGGATGCCAGGGGAGATCAGTGGACTGTTAATGAATTATTGACAACTTCATTGTGCTAGCATTTTTGTTCCTTCTCTCACCATGATGTTCTTTCTGGACAGTTGGCAAGACTATCTTCTCAATCAAAGCAGGATCCTACCTGCTAATGCCTGCTCTTCCGCTGCACGCTGTGAGCCGGACTGGGGTTGAGAGAAGGGCACAACAGAGAAAGGAAGGAATATGTGGGCACTCATTTTATCCTCCTTTAAGAAGCTCAGACTCACAAAGTGTTGGATAAGACATGTTGCTCAAAAAGCTGAATACTGTAGCAGCCTTCACTATGTTCTGGGCTTGTTTGCTGTTGTGCTTTGCCCCCAAGCAATAGACAGAAAGAGAGTGAATTGACACCAGGTAAAATAAAGTTATTTTTTTCAGAAGCAACATATAATTGTCCCATGGAATTTGCTGTCACATGATATTATGGAGGCAAAAAACATCCAAAGGGCTTGTGTACATGGCTGGCAATGTGCACTAAACAGGGAGTGGTTTCTAAAGCACATCAACAAGTTGTGCACTAAGTAGCCCAGGGGTCGGCAACCTTTCAGAAGTGGTATGCCAAATCTTCATTTATTCACTCTGATTTAAGGTTTCACGTGCCAGTATTACATTTTAATGTTTTTAGAAGATCTCTTTCTATAAGTCTATAATATATAACTAAACTACTGTTGTATGTAAGTAAATAAGGTTTTAAAATGTTTAAGAAGCTTCATTTAAAATTAAATTTAAATGCAGAGCCCCCTAGACCAGCGGCCAGGACCTGGGCAGTGTGAGTGCTGCTGAAAATCAGCTTGCATGCAGCCTTCAGCACCCATGCCATAGGTTGCCTACCCCTGAACTAACCCATGTAGACCCAGCTAGCGTGAACTAAAAGTTCCTTAGTGTGCATTAACATAGTGCTGTTTCAGTATTATTGCAATAGTCCACCCTTCGGTGAGAAAAGCATAGATAACTGCAGAGTTAGGTTCATTTTAAGAGATTTTTATGCCCTTTATCTGAAACATTTAGAATTGGATAGCAGATGAGCTGTGCCATTGACCTATTCTTGTCTGGCAATTCTTTTCATCACACTTTACTTGCTCCTGGGTAAGGCAGCAGCTCTTGCTTCCTCTTCACTTGCTGTGGACTGGCCCAAAACAGATGTGTCTTTCGGATGGAGTTCCTTTAATCTCAAGGCCTGGTAGGCAGGGGTCGTGGCTGATACCACGTTCCCATTTCCCACACACCACTACTTCTCTTTGGTGAGCTCAGCTGCTTATGTTGTGGGTAATGGTTTTGTCTCATTCACATACTTGGCTTTGCTTTAGTAACCTTGGTTCTGATTTTTGTTCTGAATGGTTTCAGGCTGCTTTTTCATACTTCCTACCATAGACTCATTGCAGCCTGTAACATTGGGCTAGTGGAATCATTCTATGTGTGACTAGCCATGTTTCCTATGTACCTTTAGTTTATGGAGCAGAAATTCTTAATCTGCTTTTCCTCCCCTAGAAGTGGTCTCTCGTTGTTGATCGTAGATACTTTGTAATTTGTACTCTCAGTCTAGAAACGTTAATGACCATAGAGAATTGGTGCAATCTGAGGAATTAAACTCAGGATTGAAAGTCAGAATGTGACTGTGTGTTCTGATCCTGGTACTTCCACTAAGATTTTAGGCAAGTATTTTATCCTCTCTGGGCTTGTCTACATCACAAAGTTGCAGCGCTGGTGAGGGGGTTACAGCGCTGCAACTTAGAGGTGTACACATCTGCAGGGCATCACCAGCGCTGCAACTCCCTGTTTGCAGCGCTGGCCATATTCCCGTTTTGTCTCGGGTGTAGAGGATCCAGCGCTGGTGATCCAGCGCTGGTAATCAAGTGTAGACACTTACCAGCGCTTTTCTTGACCTCCGTGGAATAAGCAGGTATCCCAGCATACCTGAGGAAGCCTAAATGGTAATCAAGCAGGTCTCCTTTCCCGGTTTGCTCTCGCGTTCCCGAACCCCCGTGCAAGCAGGTCTCCTTCCCTGCGGTTTGCAGGGGGGTTCGGGGAACGCGAGAGCAAACTGCGGGGAAGCTGGTCTCCTTCCCCGGTTTGCTCTCGCGTTCCCCGAACCCCAGTGCAAGCAGGTCTCCTTCCCTGCGGTTTGCAGGGGGGTTCGGGGAACGCGAGAGCAAACCGCGGGGAAGCTGGTCTCCTTCCCCGGTTTGCTCTCGCGTTCCCCGAACCCCCGAGCAAACAGGTCTCCTTCCCTGCGGTTTGCAGGGGGGTTCGGGGAACGCGAGAGCAAACCGCGGGGAAGCTGGTCTCCTTCCCTGGTTTGCTCTCGCGTTCCCCGAACCCCAGTGCAAGCTGGTCTCCTTCCCCGGTTTGCTCTCGCGTTCCCCGAACCCCCGAGCAAGCAGGTCTCCTTCCCTGCGGTTTGCAGGGGGGTTCGGGGAACGCGAGAGCAAACCGCGGCGAAGCTGGTCTCCTTCCCCGGTTTGCTCTTGCGTTCCCCGAACCCCCCTTGAAGCCGCCCAACAGCGCTGCAGTGTGGCCACATCTAACACCACTTGCAGCGCTGGTTGCTGTAAGTGTGGCCACTCTGCAGCGCTGGCCCTATACAGCTGTACTAATACAGCTGTAACAACCAGCGCTGCAAAATTGTAGATGTAGACATACCCTCTGTCTTTGTTCCCTCCCATAGTTAAAGTCTGCACAGCTGTTTGAAACTACAGAGTGCAGTATTGCTAAGTATTCTTATTTCCATAATTGGGGCTACAGCTCTCCTGTCCCTCTCCTTGAGTTATGCAAGAGGTTCTCTTCTGCCTTCCCCTCCCCCCCTCTTGCCTCTCTTTACTGACTGGTTTCTGGCACTGCGCTGAAGCAATGCCACTCCTGCAGTGATGTGCCATCCTGACCCTACACTTGAATGGTCAGAGATTCCTTGTTTTCTCAGGTCTGCAGCTGCTGGAGAAAAGTCTATTAATGAGGGGGAGAGGTGGCAGCAAAGAGGAAAATATTTTTGGCTTAATACACCATTAAGGCAATCAGCTGGGACATTCCATCAAGACTTTGATTATACACCGAATTGTACGATTCCTGAGAAACATACACACCCCAGAACTGTGTAAAGGAGTACACCATGTCCACACAGGCCCCTTGTGTAAGTCTCTTTTGTGGAGCCTGATTAGTTAAATCAGCAGAAAACTTTAATATAATGCCCTTTTTAGAGGATTATGGCATATTTGAGCTGGAAGGTTCCATGGCAGCTGAGTGTTGCAGAAGAAAAGAAGTAATGTGCCCCAACCCCCTCGCCCAACCTGATCCCCCTTCCGCCTTCCAAACCCCTTAGTCCCAGCCCAGAGCCCCCTCTTGCACCCCAAATCCCTCATCCCCACCCCCCCCACCAGAGCCTGTACTCACTCCCACCAGAGCCACCCTGCTCCCCTGCACTCCAACCTCCTGCCCCAGCTTGGTGAAAATGAGTGAGTGAGTGAAGGTGGGGAGAGTGAGTGATGGAGGGGGGATGGAGTGAGTGGGGGACGGTGCAAGAGTGTTCAGTTTTGTGTGAGTAGAAAGTTGGCAACCCTAATTCAGTATAAAGACTCCAGAGACCTCCAAGGAAAAGGAAACTTACTGAGTAAGAAAAGGGGTTGGCAGTGTGGGTAGGGAAGGGTGTGGCTATGACAGAAGAGATAAAGCGGTTTGGGAGAATATCCTATCAGGCACAGCAGAGATGATCACAGGGCTCATAACTAGAAAATTAGAGGATCAGAGAGTTTAAATAGATCTTTTAAAATTGGGTTATCTGATTAAATTAGAAATGGTCTAGAAACTGCTTCCCATTGTCTGCCATTATCTCCCCTCGGGGATCAGGGAGAGGGGTTGTCGGAGGTGGTGGGATGCACTTTCTGTGTAATCCGAGGACTGGGCAGAGGTCAGAGGCCTGTTCCATAGGTTTGTGCAGAAGATATATGTATGCAGATGATGTGCTGTATGTGTGTGCTTAATGTACTGTGTGATGTGTGTGGGTGTTGTGGAGGAGGGGTGTGCGTTGGGTATTCAGAAGTGTAGTGATTGGAGGGTCTGTTTATGAAGAGAAGGACTCTTAGCTGTGGGTTGCCAGAGGCTGTAGATGAGGTTTAAATATGACACAAATTCACAGAAATCCTGGGCTTGTGGGAGATGAGAATCGGTTTCCTGCCTTCTCTTCCCTCCCTCAGACATCTTCAAAACTCACATGCAAGAAGAGTCCTGTCTTTGTTGCCCCCAGCCATAGCAGGTGGTTCTCCAGCTATGTGCTGGGAGTGCAGTGAGACTGATGAGGATGCTAGCCTCTTACCCTGCTGCTGCTGCCATTAGAGAAGGGCTACCAGTAGGAGCTTCTGGGAGAAAAGTAGGCATTGAGTCTCTGCGCCCTCATCAGCATCAGTGCTTCTCCTTTTCATCTGTGGCCTACGTGGAGCAGAGTTCAGTTGGCAGGATTTGACTGCCTCTGTGAAGATGCAGCTTGCAGGAGTAGCATCAGTAGCACAGGCACAATCCACTTAGGGTTGGGGAAGGAAAGGGAGACCGACCGCATGTGCTATGGAGACACTGGGCTCAGGGCTTGGCTACACTCGAAACTTCAAAGCGCTGCCGCGGCAGCGCTTTGAAGTGTGAGTGTAGTCGCAGCACCAGCGCTGGGAGAGAGGTCTCCCAGCGTTGCACGTACTCCACCTCCTCATGTGGATTAGCTTGCAGCGCTGGGAGCCGTGCTCCCAGCGCTGCGGCACTGTTTACACTGGCGCTTTACAGCGCTGTATCTTGCAGCGCTCAGGGGGGTGTTTTTTTCACACCCCGAGCGAGAAGATTGCATCGCTGTAAAGCGCCAGTGTAGCCAAGGCCTCAGTCCAAGTAGGGAGGGAGTATCCTGCACTTTTCCTTAGCTGGCTGGAGGAGCAGTGTTGACCCAAGCTTCAGAAAGAGCCGGAGGGCGGGTTTTGGCTACACTAGGACATTTTAGGGCCCGCTAGATAATAAAAGGGGAGAACTGGGTGGGGACCTGTAAACCAGTGCAGACAAGGGAAGCATTGAAAGATGTGAAGATTGAAAGGGAAGGAGGGGAAAGAGAGTCTGGCTGCAACAATGGAGGAGTGGCTCGAAAGAGGAAGAGAATTGCATGTAATGGAAAGGATGGGGTAAAGAAAGGGAAGGCAAGCTGGTGGGGTGGTGGTGGAAAGAAGTGTTTTGTGCATATTGCTAGCTGATCTTGGTGTGTGTGTGTATTGGAAATACATGTATGTATACTATGTGTAGTGGAGATATGTGTTTACTGTGGAGTGGAATGCAATTTTTAGTGCTTGTATGTGTGTATGAGAAGTGCCCTGTGCATAGGGGAATGCAGGTTTTAGAGGGTCTGTGTGAGGTGACTGGGATTCTGGGTTGCTGTACTGCATTGCTGAGCCCTGGAGAGTGTTATTTATAGCAGCAGCGGCTGAGGCAGGAAAAGTTTGCTCAAGCTGTCATTTGTGTGAGCTGGAGAGCGAATCTCCCTCCCTCCCTCTCTTGCTTCCTTCTGATTTTCACTGTAATTAGTGAGCTTTCCATGAGTGGAGTAGGAGCTGGCATCTTCCTTTGGAAAGACAGCATTTTTCGGGCAGGAATGAGAAAAGTTGACCCTCCAGGACTCTTTAGCTGTGTCCCCTGCTGTATCTTGAGCGACTTTCTGCACCCAGGTTCCGAAGTAGAATTCGAAGGGAAGGGGTGTTGCTGCAGACCCCTTCTTACATTCCAACTACAAAACTCTGTTTTCTGGGGTCCAGAGTCAGAACCTAAATGTTCCCTTTGGGCTTAGATATGACAGCAACATTTGTTTGTCAAATGAGAAGCTAAACTAATTCTGTCTGTTTTAGCATTCAGGCGTGGGAACATGTTTGCTGATAGGAGGCCATTCTGTGCTCATTTTCTTCTAGAATCTGCTTCCTCTTTAAAACAGAAAAAGTTCCTGTTGAATGCAGCAAATAAGAAGGACAGAGCGATAGCGGCAAAGGGTCTCCGCACAGGTCCAATATACACGCACTGCACATGTGTATTTCTACAGTAGACTCTAGCAGCTTCTTCTTTGCAAGTGATATGAGGTCTCCCCTTCTAAATATATCACTATTGAGTAAGGAAAGAAAATATCAGGTTGGGGCTGCAACTCTGTTGTGCTTCAGGCCTTTTGCAAAAATTGGGCAGTTCTTGTGCTTTTCAGATACATTTTTGCATATCTCAGAAAGTACAAGAGCACATGCATAAGTGGATAGGGTCTTAGAGTTTAAAGCCAGAAGGGACCACCCGATCATCTAGTCTGACCTCCTGCGTACCACAGGTCGGCAGTACCAACCAACACTCACATTAAACCCAACAACCAAAATTAGACCAAGTATTACAGCCCACAGAAGAGTAAACTATTATGTGCCATGGGTGGAGAACAGGCGGGACCGAGGTGCACCAGTGCCCAAGGCCCCTGCAATGCTAGGGAATTGATTAAATGAGATCTGTATACTCAGATAATCCCAGCAAGTGACCCTGCAGAGGAAGATGAAAAAACCCCAGGGTCACACTGCCAATCTGAACTGGGGGGAAAATTCCTTTTCAACCCCCATATATGGTTGTCAGTTAGCCCCTGAGCGTGTGAGCAACAGGCAGCTAAGCATATGAGAGACTACTCAGTGCCATCTCAGAGCACTGGCCCACCCCGTCCAGTGTGCCGTCTCCAACCATGGCTATCCCTGATGCTTCAGAGGAAGGAGACCAAAAAACAAACAAACCCCAGAATACATCGGGGGGGAAATCCTTTCTTGACCCCTTCAGGTGACCAGCTAAAACCCTGAAGCATGCACTTTAGGAACATAAGACTCAAACTAGAAGGGTTCCCTTAAGGCTGCTGAGCCCTGCCCTCACCATCACAAGCAATTATGTTCATAAATGTTTGCATCTCTCTCTTAAAACTAATTAAATTGTTCGCTCCTATGAGGAGGCTGTTCCAGAGCCTCATTCTGATGGTTAGAAACCTTCTTCCAATTTCTGGCCTGAATTTGTTCATGGACAGTTTATATCCATTGTTCTTGTGCCAATACTGTCCTTGTGGCACTTCGGTACAGGTCCAACATAGGTACAGGTATAGGTACAGGTCCAATCATCCACCTCAGCCTATACATGCAAACATTCATTGTCGTGCACATGTCTTTCACTAAACAGAGCTCCTGTTACTTTGGCATTTGATCACAACTTCCTTAATGCAGTAGGGAAAATGTTAGACGTGAAACTGTATACCCTGTGATGTTGTTATGTGGCCTAGATTAGTCCTGAGCTGAAAGAACCTTGAAAAGCAATGTTCCTCTGGACTTCAGAAGATCATTCATTGTAGTGTCTCACAGAATCTTACTGGAAAAGTGAATTCCAGTTAGTTTAGGTAAGAGGCTAGTTACATGGAGCGAAAAGTAGCTGGAAAGTTATATCCAGGTGGAAAATGATGCAATATATAGAGTTAGGGAGAAGCTTCAAAGGGGATGGAGTGCTGTAAATATTGATGCTGGGTTACATTTTATTAAATTTTATTAATGATGAAGAAAACAAGAATAAATGAAATCTATGTATAATCCTAAATTGGAATGCATTGCAAACAGCAGGGAGAGCACAGAAATAATAAAGAGGCATCTAAAAAGTCCAGAAATATGGGCAGGAAATAAAATGAGATTTCGTCTAGAAAAATGCAGGCTAATACTTCTAAGAATAATCTAGTGCAGGGGAGAAAACTGGAGAGCAGGAATGTTGAGGGAGACTTAGGGGTGATAGTGAACAGCTAATATAGATATGTGTTTGCAGTGCAGTATGGCAGCAAAAAACATTGGGATTTTGCAGAGGAATTATGCCACAGAGAAGCTACTTGATAGCCCCTCTTCCAGAGACTGATGATAATAAGATGGCATGTGGGGTCAATGGAAGTTATTCCTGTCCTGAGAGATGTCTCTATAATAATATGTAATTGTCCTATGTACCTCCTTAGCAGATAATTGGAGAGAATTTCAAGAGCACTTTCAAAAAGAAAAAGATTAAGGGAGCTGGAGGGATTGATTTATGAGAAAAGGTTTTAAAACCTAAGTATGTATTAACTTGACTAAAAGACAGTGATGAGGGAGGGATGTGTAACTGTCTTCAAGTATCTTACATAAAAATTAGGAGGGAGAGGAAGTGTTTATGGTTGTCTGTGGGAAAATAATGGGCTAAAATTGAGCAAAGGACAATTTGTATTGAGTATTAGGAAACATTTCTTAATGATGAGAGTGGTCTGGAAGAGCATCCCAAGGAAGTAGTGCAAGCTTGATTGTTTGTCATTTAAAACAAAAAAGCAGAAAGACAGATCCCAGACTCAGATCTCAGGTAATCTAGGTGCTTTCAGGAAATAATAAATAGAATAGGTAGGTTTGTCAAAATTAGATTAGTGTCTTTTTTATAATTTTGACAGATAATATTGATGTTTATTTTAAGTTTTTTTTAATTTTATCACTTAAATTTTCACAGTGGTGCAAAATCATGGGTTTTAAGCTTTTTTATTTTTTAATCTATCTAAATAGTCACAGTTGGAGGATATTATGGGGGAATGTCAGACAATAATTATTTAAAGACAGTAGATGTTGAGATTCAAAAAGTTAAAGCTTTATAATAATTTAAAATACAAATTGTTAACATCACATGTCAAAATATACAAAGTAAATATCCTTAAATCAAACTCTAATAAGTTCTCACACAGCATTTTTCTTACATTGCCTGTCTATAGATTTTGATTATTATAGATGGAAATAATTTTGGTTTGTGTGTGTACAATGAAATTGGTGTTTACTGACATTTACCAGTAAAAAATGGAATCCTTCCAAGCCTAACTACAGGAGACAATCTTGCATTGGTCCTGGGGTATATGGACTAGAAACTAGATGCCCTTAATAGGTCTTCTTTGTGTCTAATTTCTAGGAGTCTAAGATGCATGTGCCTCCTCTCCAAAGCAGAGAATGTGCAACAAAGCCACCAGTCTCCGTAATTCAGCTGGTTTGAGAGGTCAGCAGATGACACATTCAGTGCAAATGTAAAATAACTTTGAGACCAATGAACCAATGTAAGGACCAGGCATTAAATTATAAATGGAACTATCAGGCCAACATACACTGATGACGAATAGGATTATGGGGAAATCTTTGAACCTCTGAGCCCAGTGCCCAGCTGAAGTAAATGAGTATAAAAGCATATCCTCCGTAAGTCTTATAACAGTATCTGAAGCTACTTTCCAACATAGTTACAGCCTACCAGGGTTGCAATACAGTTTTCATCTGTGTCTTGATACAGTTAAAAATCATGTTATGGTCCCCAAACCATGGGGCAGGTCTCCCTAGCGGGGGCATGGAGAAATGTTCTGCGGGGCATGGTGAGCCAGGGCCAGCAGCCAAGGGAGGCAGGGAAGGAGCCCCACCCAGCCTCACCCCACCTCCAGCTCTGCTCCAATCTCAGCCTCGGCTCCCAGCTCTGTGCCTGGCCCCATTCTCAGCTTGGGTACAGCTCCGCACTTGGCCAGGGGCCCAGCTGCGGGCCCTGGGCCCAGCTGCAGGCCCCCATCACAGTCCGACGGTGGCTCCATTCCCAGCCAAGGGTGATGCTGGGGCGGGGCCAAGAGCGGAGCCACACCCAGCTGTGGGCCTGTGTCATGGTATAATTCCCCACTCTGAACCTTAGCGTCCAAAAGATGGGGTACCAGCATGAATTCCTTTAAGCTCAATTACCAGCTTAGAACCTGTAGCGCTGCCACCAACCAGGAATTCCAGTGCCTGGTACACTCTGGTCCCCACAAAACTGTTCCCGAGGACCCCCAAGACCCAGACCCTCTGGATCTTAACACAAGGAAAGTAAACCCTTTCCCTCACCATTGCCTCTCCCAGGCTTCCCCTCCCTGGGTTACCCTGGAAGATCACTGTGTGATCCAAACTCCTTGAATCACAAAACAGAGAGGACTATTCACCTTCCTCTCTCCTTCTCTTTCCCCCTCCCAGACTCTTCCTGAGAGAAAGTAATCCTGACACAGAGAGAAATCAGCCTCTCTCTCCCTCTTCCCTCCTTTCTCCCCACCAATTCCCTGGTGAATCCAGCCCCAGCCCCCTGGGGTCTCACCAGAATAAAAAAACAATTAGGTTCTTAAACAAGAAAAGCTTTTAATTAAAGAAAGAAAAAACAGTAAAAGTTATCTTTGTAAATTTAAAAGAAATGGAATAGGTACAGGGTCTTTCAGCTATAGAAACTGGGAACACCCTCCCAGCCTAAGTATACAAGTACAAATTAAAATCTTTTCAGCAAAATACCAGTTTGAACTCCTTTCAGCCAATTACACATTTGAACTTCTTCCAACCAAATACACATTTGAACTTCTTCCAACCAAATACACATTTGCAAATAAAGAAAACAACTATAAGCCTAACTCGCTTTATCTACCTAGTACTTACTAGTCTGAACTTATAAGAGCCTGTATCAGGGAGATTGGAGAGAAACCTGGTCCCTCTGAGCCCCCAGAGTGAACAACAACCAAAAACTAACAGCACACACAGAAACTTCCCTTTAAGATTTGAAAGTATCCTATCTTCTGATTGGTCCTCTGGTCAGGTGACAGCCAGGCTTACTGAACTTGTTAACTCTTTACAGTCAGAGATATAAAGTACTTCTGTGCTATTAACTTTTCTTATCTGTTTATGACACGCCCCCCAAATCGCTGACAGTGTGGAAGTACACTGGCAGTGATTTCTCCCTAGAACTTTAAAATAAACGGATCAATAACCACATGCACCCTTACATATGCTACTAATTATGTACAACTACAAGATTCTTTACATTGTAAGGACAATGTTTAACCAGTTGATTGTGGGAAACTTTCACAGGGGAGTGCATCAACTTCTTGATCTGTTGCCACTGCAGACCTTTCCCAGTTGTGGAGAGGGTCACCTCTCCCATGCCACCGTTACTTTACCCTTTATCGTAGACACCGTCAGGTCACTCAGCGTTATCCCCTCCCTGGGCTGTGAACTGACAAACCTGTAAGTCTCTGTAATAAAAGGGCTTGAGAGAATTAACGTGGTACACTCAGGGCTTTAGGGAGGAATTGGGAAATGCTATGAGGTAGTTAACAGCTCCTAGGCGCTCTTGGACCATGAATGGCCCTTCCCATGATGCTTCCATTTTATGGGCCTGTTGTGCCTTTAAGACTATAACCTGGTCTCCTATCTTGAAGGAACGCTCTCTGGTATGTCTATCATACCAGGCCTTTTGCTTTTTTTGAGCATCCTTTAGATTTTCTTTAGCAAGGGCTAAAGAGTGTCGGAGGGTATCCTGTAGGTTGCTCACAAAGTCCAGAATGTTAGGGCTTGTCTACATCAGAAAGTTGCAGCGCTGGTGAGGGAGTTACAGCGCTGCAACTTTGAAGGTGTACACATCTGCAGGGCACCACCAGCGCTGCAACTCCCTGTTTGCAGCGCTGGCCGTACTCCCGTTTTGTCTCGGGTGTAGAGGATCCAGCGCTGGATCACCAGCGCTGGTAATCCAATGTAGACAGTTACCAGCGCTTTTCTTGACCTCCGTGGAAGGAGGAAGCCTCTGGTAATCAAGCTGGTTTCCTTTCCCGGTTTGCTCTCTCGGTCCCGGAGCCACCCAGCAAACCGCAGGGAAGGAGACCTGCTTGCTCGGGGTTCCGGGACCGAGAGAGCAAACCGGGAACGCCGCGGTTTGCTCTCTCGGTCCCGGAGCCACCCAGCAAACCGCAGGGAAGGAGACCTGCTTGCTCGGGGTTCCGGGACCGAGAGAGCAAACCGGGAAAGGACGCCGCGGTTTGCTCTCTCGGTCCCGGAACCCCGAGCAAGCAGGTCTCCTTCCCTGCGGTTTGCTGGGTGGCTCCGGGACCGAGAGAGCAAACCGCGGCGTTCCCGGTTTGCTCTCTCGGTCCCGGAACCCCGAGCAAGCAGGTCTCCTTCCCTGCGGTTTGCTGGCTGGCTCCGGGACCGAGAGAGCAAACCGCGGCGTTCCCGGTTTGCTCTCTCGGTCCCGGAACCCCGAGCAAGCAGGTCTCCTTCCCTGCGGTTTGCTGTGTGGCTCCGGGACCGAGAGAGCAAACCGCGGCGAAGCTGGTTTCCTTTCCCGGTTTGCTCTCTCGTCCCGGAACCCCCCTTGAAGCCGCCCAACAGCGCTGCAGTGTGGCCACATCTAACACCACTTGCAGCGCTGGTTGCTGTAAGTGTGGCCACTCTGCAGCGCTGGCCCTATACAGCTGTACTAATACAGCTGTAACAACCAGCGCTGCAAAATTTTAGATGTAGACATGGCCTTAGTTCCTGGAGAGGGTGTAAACCCCTCCCATTGCTGCTTTACCAACTGTAATGGCCCTTTAACCTCGTGGCCATACACAAGCTCAAATGGTGAGAACCCTAAACTGGGATGTGGTACAGCCCTGTAAGCAAAGAGCAACTGCTTCAACACTAGATCCCAGTCATTGGAGTGTTCATTCACGAATTTACGTATCATGGCCCCCAAAGTTCCATTAAACCTTTCCACCAGGCCATTGGTTTGATGTTGGTAGGGGTGGCAACCAAGTTATTCACCCCATGAGTTTCCCAAAGTTCTTTCATGATCCCTGCCAGAAAATTTGTCCCTGAATCTGTAAGGATATCGGAGGGCCAACCTACCCTGGCAAAAATGTCTATTAGGGCCTGGCACACAGTTTTAGCCCTAATGTTGCCTAGAGCTACTGCTTCTGGTCATCGGGTAGCAAAATCCACGAAAGTCAGTATGTACTGCTTTCCTCTGGGGGTCTTTTTTGGGAAAGGACCCAGAATATCCACAGCTACTCGCTGTAATGGGACCTCTATTATGGGGAGTGGCTGGAGAGGGGCCTTGACCTGGTCTTGGGGCTTTCCCACTCTTTGGCACACCTCACAAGACTGGACATACTTGGCAACATCCTTGCCCATCCCCTCCCAGTGGAAGGACTTCCCCAACCTGTCTTTGGTTCTGTTCACCCCAGCATGGCCACTGGGATGATCATGAGCTAAGCTTAAGAGTTTCCCCCGGTACTTAGTTCGAACCACCAACTGTTTTTGTGGATGCCAGTCTTCCCGGTGTCCACCAGAAAGAGTCTCCCTATATAAAAGTCCTTGTTCTATAACAAACCGAGATCTGTTAGAAGAACTGAGAGGCGGTGAGGTGCTCCGTGCCGCTGCCCAAGCTTTCTGAAGGCTGTCATCTGCTTCCTGCTCAGTCTGGAACTGTTTCCTGGAGGTTGGAGACACCAGTTCCTCCTCAGACTGTGGACTTCGGCTTGGTCCTTCGGGAAGCGATGTAGGTGATGGGATTGTTTTCGTGGCTGGTGAACCGCTCTCCGCTGGTACACCAGGTGGTATTTCAGGCTCTGGCTGAGCCTCTTGGGTCTGGTTGTTTGCTGCTTCTGCCAGTTCAGGCTCGCTGGCGCCCTCTGGTGTTGGGGTTGAAGATATGTTTGCAAGCGCTGGCATCAGTGCTGGCAATGGTTCTGGTGCTGGTTGTGTTTCCGGGTCTGGGACTGGAAGTACTGTGGCTGTTGCAGTCGTTGGGAGAGAATCCGGGTCCACTACCTCTGTCTGAGTCTCTGCTAACACAGACGGGGCCTCTGTGGATGGTTCGGGAGCAGGGATGGGTCTGGAAGCTTGCCTGGCTTGGCTGCGTGTAACCATTCCCACCCTCTTGGCCCACTTTACCTGGTTGGCCAAGTCTTCCCTCAGTAGCATAGGGATGTGATAATTGTTATAGACTGCAAAAGTCCACATTCCCAACCAGCCTTTGTACTGGACAGGCAGTTTAGCTGTAGGCAAGTTTACCGCTTGTGACATGAAGGGGTAAATTGTCACTTGGGCCTTTAGGTTGATGAATTTGGGGTCCACCAAGGACTGGTGGGTAGCTGACACTTGTGCCACCGTGTCTCTCCACGCGATAACCTTCTTTCCGCCCACTCTCAACATTTCCCTTCGCTCTGGGGGTATTTGAGAGGCATCTGGGCCTGGGGATCTTTGGAGTGATGGAGATATAATGAACTGTACTCGGTTGGGGTTCTTGGGGCAGTTAGCCTTTATATGTCCCAGTTCATTACACTTGAAGCATCGCCCAGCTGACTGGTCACTGGGCCGAGGTGGGTTACTGGAGATTGGTGAGGTGAGAGAATAGGGAGTCAGCGGCTTTCCTGGGGTTGCAGATGGGGTCTTGGGTTGTCCTTGGGTATAGGGTTTATTGTCGGTGTGACCCCTGTGATATTCGCTCCCCTTGATAGTAGCTTTTTTCTTTTCTGCCACTTCCACCCATCTGGCTCCAATCTCCCCTGCCTCAGTTACTGTTTTGGGCTTCCCATCTAGGATGTACCTTTCTATTTCTTCAGGAACACCCTATAAGAACTGCTCCAATTGTATTAAGGATGTGCATGTCGTCCAGAGAGTTAACATTGGCTCCTGATATCCAGGCATTATAATTCTTTCCAATGTGATAGGCGTGTCGGGTGAATGACACCTCTGGTTTCCACCTTAGGGCTCTGAACCTCCGACGGGCATGCTCAGGTGTTAGCCCCATTCTGATTCTGGCCTTGGTTTGAAAAAGTTTATAATCGTTCATGTTCTCCTTAGGCATTTCAGCCGCCACCTCTGCTAGGGGTCCACTGAGCAGTGGTCTCAGCTCTATCATGTTTTGGTCTTCAGAGATGCTGTACCCATGGCAGGTCCTTTCAAAATTTTCTAGGAAGGCCTCAGTGTCATCACCTGCCTTGTAGGTGGGAAATTTCTTTGGATGTGGAACAATAACTGGAGAAGGGTTGTTAGGGTTGACTGGAGCATGCTGCCTAGCCTGCGCTAATTCCAGTTCATGCTTTCTCTCTCGTTCCTTCTCTTCCCTCTCTCAGTCTTTTATCTCCAGCTCTTTCCTGTGGGCAACTTCTCTTTCTCTTTCCCTCTCTTCCCCCTCTCTTTCTTTTATCCCCAGCTCTCTCCTGTGGGCAACCTCTCTTTCTCTTTCCCTCTCTTCCCTCTCTCTTTCTTTTATCTCCAGCTCTCTCCTGTGGGCAGCCTCTCTTTCTCTTTCTCTCAGCTCCATTTCTTTTTCTCTCAGCTCCATTTGTTTTTGTTTTATTTCTAGTTCTTGTTGTTTATTTTCCATGTCTCACCTGCGTCTTTGATTTGTTCTTCTGCGTCCAGTTTTGCTCGTTCCTGTTTCAGGGTGTCTTTGGTAGTCATGGTTTCTGCTTTCTTGTGTTGGGGCGCCCTCTGCTGTTTACTGCCTGAAATGCTGCTTCTCTGTTGCCTCCTTAGGGTTGCTTAGCAACAGAGTCGTTTTTTTTTAACTCCTTCTACCTAGCTATTCCCGACAGAGTTAGAAAGGAAAAAAAATTCATTTGCAAATGTGTTTTGCTGGTGTATGGTGACTCACAACTGCAGTCCCTTTGTTTAACAAAGATCCTTGTTAACCCCTAGTGCCTCTGCCTTCAGAGTACTCAGAAGGAAGAGACCAAAAAACCTGCAGACCTTTGCTTTTAACACAATATCCTTTAGCCTGCTTTACACACAGCTAGCAGGGAAAGAGAAAGAAAAAATCTTACCGACTTTTGCTTTTAAACCCAAACCTTTCAGGCTGCCTGGAGATAGCTAGCAGGGAGAGAAATAAAAACCTCACTGACTTATTGATCCTGATCCCACACGCTGCCTACCATGTCATGGTATAATTCCCCACTCTGAACCTTAGCGTCCAAAAGATAGGGTACTAGCATGAATTCCTCTAAGCTCAATTAGCAGCTTAGAACCTGTAGCGCTGCCACCAACCAGGAATTCCAGTGCCTGGTACACTCTGGTCCCCACAAAACCTTGCCTAGGGACCCCCAAGACCCAGACCTTCTGGATCTTAACACAAGGAAAGTAAACCCTTCCCCTCACCGTTGCCTCTCCCAGGCTTTCCCTCCCTGGGTTACCCTGGAAGATCACTGTGTGATTCAAACTCCTTGAATCACAAAACAGAGAGGACTATTCACCTTCCTCTCTCCTTCTCTTTCCCCCTCCCAGACTCTTCCTGAGAGAAAGTAATCCTGACACAGAGAGAAATCAGCCTCTCTCTCCCTCTTCCCTCCTTTCTCCCCACCAATTCCCTGGTGAATCCAGCCCCAGCCCCCTGGGGTCTCACCAGAATAAAAAAACAATTAGGTTCTTAAACAAGAAAAGCTTTTAATTAAAGAAAGAAAAAACAGTAAAAGTTATCTTTGTAAATTTAAAAGAAATGGAATAGGTACAGGGTCTTTCAGCTATAGACACTGGGAACACCCTCCCAGCCTAAGTATACAAGTACAAATTAAAATCTTTTCAGCAAAATACCAATTTGAACTCCTTTCAGCCAATTACACATTTGAACTTCTTCCAATCAAATACACATTTGAACTTCTTCCAACCAAATACACATTTGCAAATAAAGAAAACAACCAGAAGCTTAACTCGCTTTATCTACCTAGTACTCAGTAGTCTGAACTTATAAGAGCCTGTATCAGGGAGATTGGATAGAAACCTGGTTGCACGTCTGATCTCTCTGAGCCCCCAAAGTGAACAACAACCAAAAACTAACAGCACACACAGAAACTTCCCTCCCTCAAGATTTGAAAGTATCCTGTCCCCTGATTGGTCCTCTGGTCAGGTGACAGCCAGGTTTACTGAACTTGTTAACCCTTTACAGTCAGAGATATAAAGTACTTCTGTGCTATTAAGTTTTCTTATCTGTTTATGACAACCTGGCTGCTGACCCCAACCACGGCCCAGCTGCAGCTCTGCTCCTATCCCAGCCTTGGCCTCTGGCCATGGCTCCAGCCCAGGCCCCATGGCCAGCTCCAGCCCCACCTCCAGTTGTGGCCCCAGCCATGGCCCTTTACCCTGTCTGCTCAGGGTTTATCTGATTGCCATATTTGGGGTCGGGAAGGAATTGTCCTCCAGGGCAGATTGGCAGAGGCCCTGGAGGTTTTTCGCCTTCCTCTGCAGCATGGGGCATGGGTCACTTGCTGGTGGATTCTCTGCAGCTTGAGGTCTTCAAACCACAATTTGAAGACTTCAATAACTCGGACATAGGTTAGGGGTGTGTAATAGAAGTGGACGGGTAGGGTTCTGTGGCCTGCTTTGTGCAGGAGGTCAGACTAGATGATCACATTGGTCCCTTCTGACCCTAAAGTCTATGAGTCTATCTTCCCCCTCCCTTTCTGAGCTGCATCCCTGCTCCTGGTCCTGGCTCCAGTGGTGGTGGTGGTGGTGGTGGGGGATGGACAAGGTTAAGGGGGACACAACTCTAAAAAGTTTGCTGACCACTGTGCTATAGACTACATCACTCTGTCTGGAACATTTCACGACTGTTAGTGCCTATCTCAGGGCAGAATGCCAAAAACAGGGCAGACACCCCAAACTGGTGATATGTTCTGTAATTACATTTCCCCAGTCCAGTAACAAATGTGAACTCCCAGATCACTATAACACGGGGTGGTCAACCTGAGCCTGAGAAGGAGGCAGAATTTACCAATGTACATTGCCAAAAAGCCACAGTAATACGATAGCAGCCCCCCATTTCCCCCTCCCCCACACAGCTCCCAGTGCCTCCAGCCCACCAGCAGCCCCGCCAATCAGTGCCTCGCCATCCCTCCCGATCATCTGTTTCATGGCGTGCAGGAGGCTTGGAGTGGAAGGAGCAAGGGCATAGCAGGCTCAGGGTAGGGGGCAGGAAGGGATGGAGTGCGGGCAGAGCCAGGGTGCAGAGCCCCCTCCCCCAGCACATTGGAAAGTTGGCACCTGGAGCTCCAGACCTGGAGTTGGTACCTATACAAGGAGCTGCATATTACCTTCTGAAGAGCGGCATGTGGCTCCGGAACCACAGGTTGGCCACCCCTGCTATAACAGTGTATCTTGCCATCCAAGAAAGCTGGACTTAGTGAGAAATGGTCACTTACAGCAAAAATCACAAAATATTCAGATTGCTCCCAGTCCCAAGAGACCAGTCACTTCCCCCAGATCAATTTGTACTTTAGATCTCACACCAAAGACAACCACTGTAACTAATCTTGTAATAACCTAACTAAAGATTTACTATCTAGGAAAAAGAAGTGAGAGTTATTTACAGGTTAAAGCAAGCAAGCATATGCACATTAGTTATCATATATGGTTCCTAAAGGTGACAGAGATACAGTAATCTGTCAATTCAAAATGTCTTTAAGGGTGAACTCAGGGGTATCCCCTAGGGATCTCTGCTTAGTTTAGAGTCTCTGGGCTTGGCTACACTGGCACTTTACAGCGCTGCAACTTTCGTGCTCAGAGGTGTGAAAAAACACCCCCCTGAGCGCTGCAAGATACAGCGCTGTAAAGCCTCAGTGTAGTCAGTGCCGCAGCGCTGGGAGCTACACCCGTAAGGGATGTGGTTTACGTGCAGCGCTGGGAGAGCTCTCTCCCAGCGCTGGCGCTCTGACCACACTCACACTTCAAAGCGCTGCCGCCGCAGCGCTCTGAAATTTCAAATGTAGCCATACCCTCAGTATCGTGATGTTCCTTAATGGCCTATTTAATCGTGATAGGTATTCTTAATGGGCGAGGGAGGGGAGAACTATTCCCATGCCTGGGTTTATAAGTTCAGAGCAAACATTTTCAAACTAATAAAGCAAAACTTACATATTTCCTTATAGCATGGAATATAGACATGAAAAGTGAGATTAATGCATGCAGCAATTCACAGGCATTTCATAAAGTCTAAAAACATTCTTCTAAGACTAATACCTATTTTAAGCAATATTGTAGTAAGAAAATAGCCTGTTTAAAGCAAATAAGGCTGTCTAATTGGCACTCAAATGTTCTGTTTCATAAGTATCATTTCCTAGTGTAGCCAGCCCTAGCAGAAATCACCAAGCCCTTTGTTTTTCTTACTGTAGACAAGTTGAGAGTTGTATAGTTTACAAGCATGAATTAGTATATTTTGAATACACCCTAAGGATATTACAACAAAACCACAAACTACCATCTCCAGCGCATGTGTCATGGTAAAATTAACAACCTTTGGGCTGATGGCTTTGTAGCATACGCGCATGGGCTGATTTTTGGATGTAGTGAACACTTGTAGCTCCCATTAACTTCAGTAGGGTTTGTGTGTTCTAAGTATATCTGAAAATCAGGTCCATGCTGTATCTGCAAACTCTTACAAGTGTTACGCCCCTGAATGACATAAATTTTGCCAACATACATGCAGGGCCGGCTCTAGCCATTTCGCCGCCCCAAGCACGCCTGCGGATGCTCCACTGGAGCCGCGGGACCAGCGGACCCTCCGCAGGCAGGCCTGTGGGAGGTCCATCGGAGCTGCCTGCCACCCTCCCGGCAAACGGCAGAGCGCCCCCTGCAGCATGCCGCCCCAAGCACGCGCTTGGCGCACTGGGGCCTGGAGCCGACCCTGCATACGTGGTAGCGTAGACATGTCCTGAGCGAAACCTTGTAATGTCTGTCATTTTAAACACAGATTTCTGCAATTACTAGGATGGTATTTTAGCTCAAGCTTGGAATCATCAGCTGAGATTGTGGTCTTGTAAGCACCAAATGTGGGTAGTTGCAGACATTGGCATTGACGCAACACCTGTGTGTTGTTTTTAATCAAATTAATGTCACTAGACTTTGATCATTTTCCAAATGCAATGGTTAGTCTTAATCATATACAAGGCAGCATTATCTGTTGGGTTTGTCAAAGTCATTCCTTGGTGATGGAGATGTTTTGTGTTCAATTATTCTAGTAAATATGAAACGCTGAGGTCAGTCTGATCCATTCAGATTAAAGGCAAAAGTCCCAATATCTGAGTGGAAGCAGGACTGGGCCCATTGTCAGCAGTTTCCATATTTCACAAAACTTCCTCTTTCCTGGACAGTTTAGGACTTAGAAACCTGATTAGTTTCTTCATTTTTGGTGATCGCTAGCAGGCATATTTTGACTAGTTTGTCACAAACCGCCAGTGCTGTGCTGCCAATATTTTAATAAGTGTGTGCGTACCACCCTCCCTTGAAAAATGTCCCTCCTGGTTCTGTGATAAATCTTTGCACTGGGTGTGTCCACTCATAGAAGGAAGGGTATGGAACTGAGGAATCTACTCATTTGTTTCCCCATTTAGACAAAAATGCTTTCTTATAGCCACAATTGAAAAAAATGTTTTCTTTCATGGAATCATGTGGTGCATTCTGCTATGAATATGAGTCCTGAGGATAAATCCTGCTGGTCAGGGATATTTTAGCAGTATCCAGAGAAGGGGTGCCTCCAGAGACAGAGAAATCATTCCAACTTCTCTTTTTAATTTGGTTGATCCTCCATCCAGCCTTTCACTGCTGATTGTAAGGCCCTGGGAGGGAAGAGCAATATTGCAATTAGCAAAAGTGTAATTAGCTAGGGAATTGATTGTCTCCATGTAGGACTCCCTCTGATCCCTGCGCCAAAACCACCATAAGTTATAAAATAGTCTCAGCATTTTTTGCAGAAATGAAACAATTGCTGCAAAATAGATATTGCACGAACACCTCAGCAGCTCAAATGTTGCTGTATGTTTGTCTCAAGGGATTGTGAAAAGAGGCTCCTTTCAAAGAATATAATGAACTTGGTAAAGAACACCTTCATGCTTTAAGAGATCATTAATACTAGCCAGTCAGCTGTAGAAAAGCAAGCAAGGTACTAGGTTGGTAAGGTGATACTGTGGCTATGTGAGGCATTTGTTGGATTTCACCTTGGATACTATGGGCATTGCCTGGTCCCATCCCATGGGAATAAGTTAATCAAGCAGTGTTGTCAACTTTCATAATATTTTGTTCATGGGGTCATGTTATTAGGTGAGAATCTCATTTTTATTTTTTTAATGAAAGCTGAATTTCTAGCCTTCATGGTTGAAGAAAATACGGGAATCTTAAAGGCTAAAAACCCAGAAGACAAATAAAAAGAATCCCAAATTTACTATTTCTAAAAACTCATGATTTTTGAGCCTATTTCATGATTTTTTGAGGCCTGACTAATAGTTATAGACTGTTTGGGTTTGGCCATAGTATTATTGCTTAAGAGAAACTGATACAGTGATAGTTAGGCCCTGTGTCGGATACCATATGCAGTGCTGTGAACACTGTCCTACAGCAGTGATTCTCAAACTTTTTTTCCCGTGGACCACTTGAAAATTGCTGAGGGTCTCGGCGGACCACTTAATGGTCTTTCCAAATGTTGTTTGTACCATTATCTGACTATTGTAAAGCACTTTGGATAAAAGCACTATATATAAAAAAACTTAATAATAATTAACTTTTTTTGTTCTACAAATAAAAGCGCACTGCTCATATTTTAATATCAGTAGTCTTACCTTTCTAATGTGATGGATGTACCCTCTCTCCCCTGCTGCGGCAGCCCCCAAGCTGGGGCTGGGAAGGTGAGGAGGTCTCTCCCTCTCTCCCTCACTGCAGCAGTCCCTGAGCTGGGGCTGGGAAGGAGGCGGGATCTCTCCCCTGCCACAGAGCTGAGGCTGGGAAGGAGGGCATCTCCCCCTGGCAGCCACAGCCTTAGAGCTGGGGAAAGTCACCTCTTTCTCTGACCGCCACAGCCCTGCAGGTCCCAGATTCCCCCCACCCCCTCTTCTCGCCCCACTGCCATCTCCCACCTACTTCCTCTTTCTCCAAGGCCACCACCTCACCTTACATGTGCATCTTCTTCAGGGTCCAGGCACCTAATTAGTGGAGCCATGTCTGCATGGTTCCACTAATTAGCTGGGTGGCCCTTTATTCTCTGATGTGGCTGCGCAGGCGCGCATCTTAGAGGGAACTGTCAGCAGACCACCTGAATGGAGCTCGCGGACCACTGTTTGAGAACCATTGTCCTACAGGAAAATAATTGTCTTGGGGAGGAGAGTGAAGATGATACCACTTCTGATTAATCTAATTTAAAGAAAAGGTTTAGAGAGTTGGGTTTATTCTAGGGCTGTCAAGCAATTAAAAAAATTAATCGCGCTTAATCGTACTGTTAAACATTAATCGAATACCATTTATTTAAATGTTTTTGGCTATTTTCTACCATGTCAAACTTTAGAGCCTACAAGTCCAATCAGTCCTACTTCTTCTTCAGCCAATCACTCAGGCAAACAGGTTTGTTTACATTTGCAGAAGGTAATGCTGCCTGCTTCTTGTTTACAATGTCGCCTGAAAGTGAGAGCTAGCCGGAACCGCAAGATATTTACATGCGAGGTGCATTAAAGATTATGTCCCTTGATACTTCAACCACCATTCCAGAGGACATGCGTCCATGAAGATGACGAGTTCTGCTTGATAATGATCCAAAGCAGTGCGGTTCGACACATGTTCATTTTCATAATCTGAATCAGATGTCACCTGCAGAGGTTGATTTTCCTTTTTGGTGGCTGTTAGTGCCTATGTTTGTGCTGCAGCCTAAGCAGTTCTGCCCTGGCCTCCATGTTCAGGAAACGAGCATGCACGTACTCTCAAGCGAGAAGCATTTCCCCGAAAGTAACCGTTGGGGCTAGGCAAATTTTGTGGTCAGCCAGTTCCAGGAAACCCCCCCCCCCGAGGGTGGTAACGAGGCACCTGTAAATCTCCTAATTAGGAGAAACCTGGCCAAAAAACTGAACACGTCATTACCCTTATAAATTGCCCACCGTGCAAGCAGTGGGCAGGGAGAGAACGCATAAACCTTTACCCGTAACCGAGCCTGATCAGCTTGAGGTCTCCCTCGGCTCCGTGTTCTCAGAAGCCTACCCGTCTGCCGGTGGTAATGAAACTTTTGTGGTTTGTCTGTGTAAGTATGCCTAGCTGCTAATTCTGCTAACTAACTGAGCCTGTAATCGTGTTGTAAGCCGGAGACGAAAGCCGATTCTAGCCGCCCCAAGGCTCCTGTGAGGGGAAACCCAATGACCAGGAAACCTTGAACGGCAATCTTTAACTGTCTTACTGCATTTTTTTACTTAGACGAGTAATTGCATTTATGCTTAATAATAGCACCAATAGCACCTTTACTAATCCTTGGAAGAACCTGAATAACTACTGGGACCTAGAGCGGTACCAGGAACAGCTCCTGTTTGTAATTGCATATTTTTATTATTTGTTCTAGTATTATATTGTAAGCCCAAGTTGTAACTAGTATTAAGTTGTTCCTCATCCGCACTTGTGACCCATTCAATAAACCCTCAATTTTAACCCCACGGCTCATTGTTTGCGTTATCCCCATCACTACTTGTCACCCCTCCCGAGGACATCCAGTGAGCGAGCCTCCGCCCTATCCCAACGCTCATTACCCGGTAGATAACGGGCACCTTGTGACTATATCGGTGGAGCGAGGGGCGAGAGTAATCAGTGATCAACATGGCGTCACGAACAGGATGCCCTCGGGAGGGCCAGTGCCCGTGGCGTAGTGGGGACCGTGAGCAGTCCGAACTCGAGCAATTTCAACACCTACAATTTCACCAAGTGGCCAGCAGACAATCTGAGAGGCCCACCCTAGATTGGGTTTGCGTTATAGAGTCAGGATCAGGGTCAAAAAGCTATACGGCCTCGTTAGCCCTGACCGCCATAGGGTGTCTCCTCCATTGCCATCCCACATTTAAATGTCAGCTGGCCGATAGTTCCCTGCAGCCCCAGTGCACGGGGGTCGCAGATACTAGTCGGACTGAGACACCGTCCGGCATTTGGAAGGAGTGTAGCCGTATTGTTAAAAAATCCGGGGCCACCGTTTCTAAACTCATACCCTGTCCCGGGTACAGCCGGGTGACCCAGCACACGGGTTGCTAACCCAATTAATGGAGGAATTAGAACAGACCAAGCGGTCAAAGAAACTTAGACCGGACGAGTATAAGTCGGAAGACGTGTCCACAGTCTTGTTCAGTGCACTAAACAAAGCGCTGGACCTCTGTGCGGTCCTTCATGGAAGCACTATGTTTGCCGCTAAACAGGCCGCCGCGAACGACACCGATAGCGCAGAAAACGAGATGAGTGACAAGGAGGAGGACGGGAGTCAGGCTGGCAGAAACCCACCCCCCTATGAAGTCCCCCCTCCCCCTTCGATCTATCCCGCTCTCCCCTCAGCCCCACCTGCGCCTGAGAAGGAGATGTGGATAGAGGCAATGCCTGTCGCTATCACAAAAAGCAAGGTGGACTCTAATACTGGCCAAATTACTACTACCACCGAATATTGTACCCGCACTAAAGCAGAATTGAAGGAGTTTATGGTAGACACTAGACGTGGGGAGAGTGAGGCCGCCCTCGTTTGGCTGGGCCGTCTGGCCCTGGATCACGGGACAGAGATAGTGGACAGGGAGGAGGCTAGTCTCTTGGCCAAAACGTCCACCTGGTCGGGAGGATTTTCAGGCCATAACCTCTTAAGAAACGGGGTCTGGCCACTTACTACACCAGCCACAGCCTCTTTAGCCATGAGGGCAGTTTTAAGGGCATGTATATACCTCCTGGCAGCATAAAGACGCCCCATGAGATCATATGGACTATTGCCGGGGCATCCATCGTAATGTGGGACCCACAGACGGTGCCCTTGAACTTGAATCCGCAGCAAACCCAATCCAACACGCCGCTCATTTATATCGGGGACCCCACCCAAATCCCGGTCAACAGGGATGCAGTGGACTTAGCCATAGACGGCTCCCCACCGATTGACACAGGGGGAACCCTATTACTGGATGGTTGGGTTGGGCAACCTCTTATTACTCTATATGAGGCCATGTCCCGTCTTCGAATGCCACAAGCCCCCAAGAGCCGCATCTCAGCCCTTCCAGCTGAGAACCCTGTTAATAAGGGTCCACCTAAGCACCCTGAATGTACTAAGGCCGAAAGGGCGCTTTTTGGGTTCCTATTACATAAGGGGGTGCCCAAGGAAGCACTGCGGAAGATGTCTAACTCTCAACAACAAGACCTGGGGAAACAGTTAGGATGGAAGGACTGGGACGATTATTTAAGAACAAAAAACGAGTAGAGGCCGGGTGCGCCCCGGCCTCCACGGAGACATGGGATAAGCGACCATATCACACCCTATTGGTAGCCGGTCCCAAACCCCTTCACACCCCTGTATCTTTCCTGTTGGACACCGGAGCTCAAATCTCCGTTATTAAACCCGATGTACCACATATACCCACAAGTTCTACTATGTTTATTCAGGGTCTTAACAGCATTGAAGAAAAACCCGTAGTCCGCTTCACTCTGATTCATAAAGGGTACGAGCGGAAAGTAAAGGCTTTGTTGGGAGGAACAAATTTGCTGGTGGTTGGGGATATAAAACGACTACGATTACAAAAACAGGTCTGTCAGGCCCTGCCCGTCACCCTGTCGCCTGATGCCCCCGCCCCCTTATAGCCCCAAACTTGTTAATAACAGCTCATGGAAATTTTCCCCTATTCCCACGAAGCCTGAAGGCATCCCCCTCATTAAACAACTGCTCAACCAATTATTAAAGGAGGGACGGATAGCGCAGGCAACCGCGTCAAACTATCTATCGCCCGGCTGGGGTATCCCCAAGCCTGCAACCCCTCTGAATTTCGATTGGTCATCGACTATAGACAAGCAAACAGTCGAGTCCGACACCTTCCATTTGCGGGCCCGGCCACCATTCCAGAAATACGGCAGCAGCTAAGCGATGCCAGTGGGAGGTGGGCCTGCACCCTGGACTTAAAGGATATGTTCTATCAAATCCCGTTAGAGGACAAAACCCGAATCCTAAACTTCGCGTTCCAGGGCGCACAGTACCAGTGGAAGGTGTGCCCTCAAGGGTTCTGTAATTCCCCCGCCTTCGCCACGTCCGCTCTTGCAAAAACCTTAAGAGGGGTAGAAACCACTGGGGGCACCACCATTTTAGCCTATGTGGATGACATAATCATAATTGGGCCCAACGAACACATAGTCCAACACGTAACTAACACCGTGGTAGCTGAACTAAAGGCCAATGGGTGGCGAATTAATGAGACAAAAAGCCACCTCGTGCCCTCTCAAAGCTTTTCCTTCCTAGGCCAACATTATGACCCCTACAACTGTGGCCAACCTACCTCGGGACTGCTAGACCCTTGGGTAACAGACCCGCCCGAGAATAAAAGGCAACTACAGAGACTTTTAGGCCTAATTAATTATCACCGACACTTCATCCCGGATAAACACCTCGTAGACCTTGAGACGATCCAGGAGCCCCTCTCGTCAAAACGGAAATGGGAAATATGGAGTCCTGAGGCCCAAAAGAGCCTGGAACGAATAGCCGCCTGGTTTGCCTCTAACCCACGGCTGGCGCGATATAAAAGGGACTCACCTTTTACCATTACCCTTTTCTTTACACAACATCACTATGGGTACTCAGTATCACAAGACGGGCAACCGGTCTATAACTGGGCTCAAGGGCCCTCAGTATCGATATGGGCCCATAGGACTTATGCTGCTAGCCGCAGGCGAGGCGCGCATTTGGACTCTGCTATCTAGTAAAGGAACCCTGATCGGCCCAGAGGTACACCTCATACCTTGGCTCACGCGGCTGCCCCCCCCCCCCAGTTTTCACGGCACCAGCCTAACTTGGCAACAGCTGTGTTATTTGGGGGAAATCACGTGGCGGGATTGGATGCTTAAATCGCTGCCAAACAATGTCCGATTCCCAGTAGCCTTGGAGCCCTTGTGTATAGAAACAAAATATGACCCCTGGATTGTGTCCGACGGGGGCACTTCCCCGACCCCTTGGGAAGGAGTCCTCTGTGCTAAATGCGACCACTTCCAGGTCGATCTCCTCCTGCCGGGTTCATCGGCCCAGCATAGCGAAGTCCATGGGGTCCTTCTCGCTGCCCAGCACGTTACCTAGGCTCATTCCATTTCTGTTCAAGTCGTGTTGGGCATAGACTCACAGTTTTGTCTCAGCATTCTCACGGGAGAGGCTACCCCCACAGCATTTTCGCCCCTATGGGACACTATTTTCAGCCTTGTACGTAAGTTCTCTCGGCCCTGGTTTATAACCCATTGTCCGTCGCATTGTCCTAATTCTAACCCCCTCCACTCCAAATTGGACCAAAAGATGAGGGAAATTCAAACGTCCCAAGTGTATCTGGGGCAACAGCCCCAGCTCAAAACCGATCCATTCCTCCGATGGCTTCATGAGGATTGGGGGTATTTGCCTAGTGGCCGCTTATATAATCAGTTAGTCCTAGGTACTCAGGGTAGACCCGAGGTACGGCAGCAGGACTGCGAAAGAATAGTACAGTCCTGCCTTAAGTGTGCACAAATCAAGTCCCAAAACCGCCCTCGTTACGAGCGGTGGGCGTACACGGCAGAGTATTTTCCCCCCGGTGCGGTGTGGCAGATAGATTTGATGGGAGCCCTACCCCAGGCCCGTTGCCACCCAAAGGCGCTTGTCATAGTGGATTTGGGCTCCCGTCAAACTCACTGCATCCCCTTGAATACCACCACGGCGGCGGCCGTGGCTGGAGCGCTGCAACAGGTGGCCGCGGCATGGGGAGTGCCCTCCGAAGTTCAAGCAGATGGGGGACCCCCTTTTACCAGCAAGCGTTTCGAAGCATTGGTGTTGGGATGGGGGGCCTCCCTCCATATTCACTTAAAATATCACCCCGAAAGTAATGGCCTTGTAGAGCGGAAAATCGGGGTTCTGAAAACGTCAATCCCAAGGTTGACTATAAGGGTTGGAGTACGTTATTACCACAGGTTCTTATCTCCCTCAACGCAAACTATTCTCGTTGGCCTGAGATCAGCCCCAGGCCTAGAGGCCCCTGGACTCCTGTATATCACCCTGACCAACTTGTCTGGGTGGCCGAGCCACAGGCCTCGGGTCATCGAGAACCCTATGCCGCACGAATTGTAACTGCGGGTAAATATCCCAATACCTATACGGTTGTGGATGTCCAGGGCAATCATACCTTGGTCCACCATAACTGGATAAGCAAACATTCCGAATCAGGAGCGAACTAACGGGGGCCAATAAGGCTGCCTTCTGCTTTGTCTTGCAGCTCGCCATAACGGCGGGAAGCCGGGACGACGACCAGAAGGGCCCAGATCTGCTGAACCTGGGACGTCCGCATCCCGTGGGCAAAAATATCCATCAGCTTATGTTTGCAGCCTATTGGATCCAGGAAGTTTTGGGAGGAAACGTCACTGACCCCTGATAACTGCCTTGCATGTTCCAATAAGCTGTCTGTAAATAGGCCTTTGTTTGATTTAATGCCTTTAGTGTTTAATTTTAGTAGCATTAATGGTCCCCTTAATTGCTCCTCCCCCTTTGCTCAGTGGCTCCCCACCGTACAATGGACAGGTTGCACAAACGATCCTTTCGACCCCATTTCCCCCCTTGTTTTTTCTATTTTTAATGAAACCAGGGTACGTCGTATGGGCCCACTCCCCTTGTCACTTGGAGAAAGGCCCATGGCATCCCATTGTTGGGCCTTTATGGGAAATAATCGAACAGAAACCATTTGGGTTGGGGCCTACCCAAATTGTTCCCAGTGGCAGCTTGTGGACGGAAATGAGACGGCCAGCAGCCCTATTTTCAATCGTACGTCCCCACCCCCTGTTTTATGCGGTAGCCGCGGCCAGAAAATTAGGTCCGGCGGCATCACTTATAGCGGAAAAAGATTTTACCAGCCCCTCAAACACACATATCTATCCCACAGCCACATTAAGAAGTTAGTTTTTAAGGGAGGCTCGGCATGCCAGAGCTCTGCCTTTTCCCCTTGGTTCCCCAGACCCGGTCACTTCTGGCTGTGTGGCGAGGCAGCCTATACGGCACTCCCCCCTAATCCTAGAGGCATATGTACCATTGGCTCTATCCTTTTAAAAGGGGGCGATATTTATGTTAAGACCTGGCATCCCAACTCAGCCGGACGGCTTCGACGTTCCTGGGGTTGGTGGGAGAAGGCAAAGGGTGCGCTGTCCTCTGTAGTATCTTCAGTGGTCTCGTTTAACCCTGTTGGATATATGTTATTACGTGAGCAAGTGTTATTCCAATCACTGGCTATTGAAACGCTGGCAAATACCACCGCAAAAGGTTTTAATTTAGTCAATCAGCAGCTAACGGAATTATCGGATTATTCTTTTCAGAACCGATTAATGATACAATTTCTGCTGCAATCACGGGATTTTTGTGAGACCCTTATATCCATGTACCCGCAGTTTAAGGATAAGTGTTGTGTTTCTGTTTCTTCTGTAGTTGGAAATTTAACGGAAGTAATTAATAACCTCAGGGCTTTAGGAACTGCCATGCGTGAGTCCAGGGAGGCCTTCCGATTTTGGTCCTGGCTTGATTGGTTGGGTCTCGGAGCCTACAAGGCTTATTTTCAATCTCTCCTTATCTCCCTCCTGGTCGGGTGTATCCTGCTCTGTCTTGGCTGTGCCTGCTTAAAGGCCTGCGTCCATCGTGTTATCGGGTCGGCCTACATTGCCTCTTCCCCCGACACACGCCCTCTTGTAGAAGGGGATGGCGAGTCGGACGATGAATCTAAGGTATAGGCATAACGTTCACATGGAGCCCAGGGCACGGGGGCATGTTAGTGCCTATGTTTGTGCTGCAGCCTTAGCAGTTCTGCCCTGGCCTCCATGTTCAGGAAATGAGCATGCACGTACTCTCAAGCGAGAAGCATTTCCCCGAAAGTAACCGTTGGGGCTAGGCAAATTTTGTGGTCAGCCAGTTCCAGGAAACCCCCCCCCCCGAGGGTGGTAACGAGGCACCTGTAAATCTCCTAATTAGGAGAAACCTGGCCAAAAAACTGAACACGTCATTACCCTTATAAATTGCCCACCGTGCAAGCAGTGGGCAGGGAGAGAACGCATAAACCTTTACCCGTAACCGAGCCTGATCAGCTTGAGGTCTCCCTCGGCTCCGTGTTCTCAGAAGCCTACCCGTCTGCCGGTGGTAATGAAACTTTTGTGGTTTGTCTGTGTAAGTATGCCTAGCTGCTAATTCTGCTAACTAACAGCCTGTAATCGTGTTGTAAGCCGGAGACGAAAGCCGATTCTAGCCGCCCCAAGGCTCCTGTGAGGGGAAACCCAATGACCAGGAAACCTTGAACGGCAATCTTTAACTGTCTTACTGCATTTTTTTTTACTTAGACGAGTAATTGCATTTATGCTTAATAATAGCACCAATAGCACCTTTACTAATCCTTGGAAGAACCTGAATAACTACTGGGACCTAGAGCGGTACCAGGGTCAGCTTCTGTTTGTAATTGCAGTATTTTTATTATTTGTTCTAGAATTATATTGTAAGCCCAAGTTGTAACTAGTATTAAGTTGTTCCTAATCCGCACTTGTGACCCATTCAATAAACCCTCAATTTTAACCCCACGACTCATTGTTTGCGTTATCCCCATCACTACTTGTCACCCCTCCCGAGGACATCCAGTGAGCGAGCCTCCGCCCTATCCCAACGCTCATTACCCGGTAGATAACGGGCACCTTGTGACTATATCGGTGGAGCGAGGGGCGAGAGTAATCAGTGATCAACAGTGGCTAGGTTCCGTAGTTTCCGCATTGCAGTGTTACTCTGTTAAGACTTCTGAAAGCATGCTCCACCCCTCATCCCTCTCAGATTTTGGAGGGCACTTCAGATTCTTAAATCTTGGGTCAAGTGCTGTAGCTATTTTTAGAAATTTCATGTTGGTATCTTCTTTGTGTTTTGTCAAATTTGCAGTGAAAGTGTTCTTAAAAGGAACAACATAGAATCATAGAGTATCAGGGTTGAAAGAGATCTCAGGAGGTCATCTAGTCCAACCCTCTGCTCAAAGCAGGACCAATCCCCAACTAAATCATCTCAGCCAGGGCTTTATCAAGCCTGACCTTAAAAACCTCTAAGGAAGGAGATTCCACCACCTCTCTAGGTAACCCATCCAGTGCTTCACCACCCTTCTAGTGAAAAAGTTTTTCCTAATCTCCAACCTAAACCTCCCACACTGCAACTTGAGACCATTACTCCTTGTTCTGTCATCTGGTACCACTGAGAACAGTCTAGATCCATCCTCTTTGGAACCCCCTTTTAGGTAGTTGAAAGCAGCTATCAAATCCCCCCTCATTCTTCAACATGTGCTGGGTCATCATCCAAGACTGCTATAACATTAAATATATGGCAGAATCAGGGTAAAACAGAGCAGGAGACATACAATTCTCCCCCAAGGAGTTCAGTCACAAATTTAATTAACACATTATTTTTTTTAACGAGCATTATCAGCATGGAAGCATGTCCTCTGGAACAATGTCTGAAGCATGAAGAGGCATATGAATCTTTAGCACATCTGGCATGTAAATATCTTGCAACACCAGCCGTAACAGTGGCATATGAATGGCTGTTCTCACTTTCAGGTGGTGTAAATGAGACGCGGGCAGCATTACATCCCATAAATGTAAACAAGCTTCTTTCTCTTAGTGATTGGCTGAACAAGAAGTAGGACTGAGTGGGCTTGTAGGCTCTAAAGTTTTACATCATTTTGTTTTTGAATGCAGTTATGTAACAAACAATCTACATTTGTAAATTGCACTTTCATGATAAAGAGATTGCACAACAGTGCTTGTATGAGGTGAATTGAAAAATACAGTGCAAATATTTGTAAGAAAAAATATAAAATGAGCACTGTACACTATGTATTCTGTGATGTAACTGAAATCAATATATTTGACAATGTAGAAAAACATCCAGAATATTTAATAGATTTCAGTTGGTGTTCTATTGCTTAACAGTGCTATTAATCACAATTAATTTTTTTGAGTTAATTGCGTGAGTTAACTGCGATTAATTGACAGCCCTAATTTATTATCATGAGGGAAAGGGGGCCTTCTAGGGGCGACTGATGGAGACTTTTGAAATTCCAAAAGAGATCAATTAATGCAGTAAAGCTGCTGGAACATTCAGCTACGTAGAAGATGTCTCGTCAACTTGAGGAAATAGGGAACTTGGGAGAGCTACTTCGCACTAAGGGGAAAGAAGTATGCCGAGTAAGGGACCAAGGGGATGATTTAAATGTGGACAATAGAAGTGCTCAGAAGACATCTTGATCTGTGCGCGCAGCATGATGAGGTTTGGGAAAGGGATTTTGTGAGAAAGCAGAAGGCAGGAATAGATAAATTGAAGAGGAGCCAATGTATTGGGCCAGCTGGTTGTCTTTTCTAGCTCCTAACAATATCTTTTGTTTTTGTGGCCTATATCATTCCACTTGCAGGAGTGAGATCTTGCCAGATCTCATAAGTTAAGCAGTATTGGGCCTGGAGGTAGTACTTGTTCTTCTTCAAGTGCTTGCTCATATCGATTCCAGTTAGGTGTGTGTGTGCTGTGTGCACGATCATCGGAGAATTTTTACCCTAGCAACACCTGTTGGGTTGGCTGTGGAGCCCTCTGGAGTGGCGCCTTCATGGTGCTGGATATATACCCCAGCCGACCCAGTGCCCCCTCAGTTTCTTCTTACCACCCGTGACTGTTGTTGGAACTATGGAGTGCAGAACAGCTGCCCTCCACTCTCCCTAGCTTTGCTTACCAGTTTAGATAGTTGTTCTAGTTCTTGTAGTTATATAGTTAGTGTAGTATAGTAGTTTTAGAATTAGTTTATAAATAAAGCTAGAGGGTTGGAAGGGGTTCTTTCCCCGTCTTCCCGGCATGCTGCCCAGGCTCATGCCCAAGGCTCTGGGTTTTAAGCTGTGCTCAGCCTGTTCGAAGCCTATGCCAATGGGAGACCCCCACGACTCCTGTTTAAAGGTTTCTAACCAATAGAGGAGAGAAGTTCTGGAACAGCCTTCCAAGGGGAGTAGTGGGGGCAAAAGACATATCTGGCTTTAAGACTAAGCTTGATAAGTTTGTGGAGGGGATGGTATGAGGGGATAGCCTAATTTTGGCAATTAATTTGACAATTGATCTTTGATTATCATCAGGTAAGTGTTCCAAGTGGTCTGTGATGGGATGTTAGATGGGATGGGATCTGAGTTACTACTGAGAATTCTTTCCTGGGTACTGGCTGGTGAGTCTTGCCCACAAGCTCAGGGTTTAACTGATCGCCATATTTGGGGTCGCGAAGGAATTTTCCTCCAGGGCAGATTGGCAGAAGCCCTGGAGGTTTTTCGCCTTCCTCTGCAGTGTGGGGCATGGGTCACTTGCCAGAGAATTCTCTGCAGCTTGAGGTCTTCAAACCACAATTTGAGGACTTCAGTAACTCAGACATAGGTTAGGGGTTTGTTATTTAAGATTGATGGGTGAGATTCTGTGGCCTGCATTGTGCAGGAGGTCAGACTAGATTATCATAATGGTCCCTTCTGACCTTAAAGTCTTTGAGTCTGTGAGCTTTAGCTCTAAATAGAATGAAGTGGATTTTTTTTATTCTTGATAACTGTTTACCTCAGAAACGGGCCCATTCTCCAAATGCTCCACCCACCCGCACACCAGCTCCTCTTATGGGAAGGAGAGAGGTTCTTCTGAAAGTTGCTGTGGGCTTCCATCAAGAGAAATATAGTGTTCTACCAGTAAAACAAAGCCCTGCCCTCTTAGATTGTCAAGGAAATTCAGTCTTCCTGTTCATTCAGCCTTTAGCTTCTCTCCCATACTGCTTCTAAAGTGGGACCCAGCCCTGTCTTGGAGACACACTCTACTTCTGGGATGAGAGGGGAATTCAATTTCCCATTATTCTGGGGTTCATCCCTTGCTTCTTTACCAACTCTGCTTGGAGGTACTAATGCTTACGTTTGTCGTGCGCAAATTGTGCAGAGGAGTGATCTAGGAATGCAGCCTTTCTGTTCAATTCACACTGGCATGCCTTCAGAGTGCACACTGTGAATCTTACACAAGATTCAGCAGGAAGAGATGTTTCTTTGTAAGTGTGCAGCCATAGGCAAGAAAGCACCTCCCCACCAATCTGAAAACATTTCCTAAAGATGAAATCACATCCCCTCCCCAATGGAAGAACAGTTCCCAGATTGTGAGGATCCAGACTCTGAAGCAGAAAGAGCTCCATTTAGGGTCTTTAAAAATAACCGATTGAAGAACGATTGTGTTTTGTACAGGTTCTAATTGCTGATTTCCGCTGGAGTCGAGAACAAGTACGTGCGTGCCGTCTGGTGTAGTCACAGGAACAGGAAGGGGCTCTGTGTGTGGAACTTGTGGTGACACAGCCCATGAGTTGTGGAGCATGTACCGTATCTGGCGCACTTGCATGGTCAGGGGGAGTGCAGCTCCCAGGAGAACACTCTGGTTGAGCTGGAAACCTGTCCAGTGGTGATGTGGCTTGTTGGGATGTGTGGTAATAGGCTGTAATCAGTGGACGCTCAGGGTATAGCGAGAGTGTGGTGAAGAGTGCTCATTGGCTTGTGGGCACCTGAGATAGACTTGCATGGCTGCTTTCAACTGCTGGTACACCTTTAATTATTTTCTTCAGTACAATGCAATCTTTGTGGCATCTATATGAAATATACAAACAAACTCGACACATTTAACAGAGTTAAATAATTTCAAAAGGAGAGAGAAATGAAAGTGTACAGGCAAGGGACAGTAGGATTCCATCTGAGAGGTGAAGAGATATAAGATGCCACAGAGAAGGTTCTTACAACTATAGTGGTCAGACTGCATGGCAGGATAGAGAAGAGGCCAAGGCTAGATGAAGAGAGGAGGCAGAGAGAAGGTTTTGAGGTCACCTACAGCATGTCCTGGGATGGTGTTAAGAACACTGAGGGCAGTTTTGAACCTAACCTTGAAATGAGTGTGGAAATGTTGGAGTATTTTGGGGTGAATGTGGTCATTCATCTGTGAGTGTGTGTGAGAAGATGGCAGCAGCATTTTACACATACCAGAGTTTCTGGAGCCGGGATCATAAAGAAAAGGAGTTTATATAGTCACAGGCAGAGGAATGAAGGCCTGGCTGAAGATTTCAGAACATAACTGTTTTCTCTCTTTTGCTTTTTCCGTTAAATGCTTGCGAGCGCCTCCAGGAACTAGGGTTGGGGAGATGGGTTGACAGCAGGGGGGTTACAAATGTGTCACATGCATGAGGTTGGTAAGGGATGGTTTTCAGTGCCTGTGTCATGCAACACACAGCCTGCTATCTCATGCACAGATGGAGGTGGCGAATGCCTCAGGACAGCAGTTTCACTAAATTTTCAGGGCCTCTCTATGGACATTCTCTAGCAAGACTCTCTCTTTCCAGCACGCCTGTTTGAGTCTTAAGAAACTGTTGGTGCCACAGGGGACCCAGAGTTTGGCCACTTGAGGGCCTCCTGCTTCCTTTTCCCAGGAGAGGGCAGATGACAGAGGGTTGAGTGGAAAGCTGATAGCATCGGAGGCAGTTTCAGGATTATACAGGTGGTATACGTGAGAGTGAGCCCATTGTCTGTGTGGATTGGTGGGCAGGGGGAAGAGTTTCAGATGAGGGATTACTATGGGCTGAGTATCAGAGGGTAGCCGTGTTAGTCTGGATCTGTAAAAGCAGCAAAGAATCCTGTGGCACCTTATAGACTAACAGACGTTTTGGAGCATGAGCTTTCGTGGGTGAATACCCACTTCCTCAGATGCATGTAATGGAAATATCCAGGGGCAGGTATATATATGTGTGCTAGCAAGCAAGCTAGAGATAACGAGGTCAGTTCAGCCAGACTGTCTGGATATATGGACTCTCTACTCAGACCCTATGCCACCAACACTCCCAGCTATCTCCGCGACACCACTGATTTCCTGAGGAAACTACAATGCATTGGTGACCTCCCAGAAAACACCATCCTAGCCACCATGGATGTAGAGGCTCTCTACACAAACATCCCACACACAGATGGAATACAAGCTGTCAGGAACACTATCCATGATGATGCCACAGCACAACTGGCTGCTGAGCTCTGTGCCTTTATACTTACACACAACTATTTCAAATTTGATGACAATATATATCTCCAGATCAGTGGCACTGCTATGGGCACCCGCATGGCCCCACAATATGCCAATATCTTCATGGCCGACCTGGAACAACGCTTCCTCAACTCTCGTCCACTCACACCCCTTCTCTATCTACGCTACATTGATGACATCTTCATCATCTGGACCCATGGGAAGGAGACTCTGGAAAAATTCCACCATGATTTCAACAGCTTCCACCCCACCATCAACCTCAGCTTGGACCAATCTACACGGGAGGTCCACTTTCTTGACACCACGGTGCAAATAAGTGATGGTCACATTAACACCACCCTATATCGAAAACCCACCGACCGCTATGCCTACCTTCATGCCTCCAGCTTCCATCCCGGGCACATCACACGATCCATTGTCTATAGCCAAGCACTGAGGTACAACCGCATCTGCTCTAACCCCTCAGACAGAGACCAACACCTACAAAATCTCCACCAAGCATTCTCAAAACTACAATACCCACATGAGGAAATAAGGAAACAGATCAACAGAGCCAGACGTGTACCCAGAAGCCTCCTACTGCAAGACAAACCCAAGAGAGAAACCAACAGGACTCCACTGGCCATCACATACAGCCCCCAGCTAAAACCCCTCCAACGCATCATCAAGGATCTACAACCCATCCTGGACAATGATCCCACACTTTCACAGGCCTTGGGTGGCAGGCCAATCCTTGCTCACAGACAACCTGCCAACCTGAAACATATTCTCACCAGTAACTGCACACCACACCATAATAACTCTAGCTCAGGAACCAATCCATGCAACAAACCTCGATGCCAACTCTGCCCACATATCTACACCAGCGACACCATCACAGGACCTAACCAGATCAGCCACACCATCACTGGTTCATTCACCTGCACATCCACCAATGTAATATACGCCATCATATGCCAGCAATGCCCCTCTGCTATGTACATCGGCCAAACTGGACAGTCTCTACGGAAAAGGATAAATGGACACAAATCAGACATTAGGAATGGCAATATACAAAAACCTGTAGGAGAGCACTTCAGCCTCCCTGGCCACACTATAGCAGACCTTAAGGTGGCCATCCTGCAGCAAAAAAACTTCAGGACCAGACTTCAAAGAGAAACTGCTGAGCTTCAGTTCATCTGCAAATTTGACACCATCAGCTCAGGATAAAACAAAGACTGTGAATGGCTTGCCAATTACAGAACCAGTTTCTCCTCTCTTGGTTTTCACACCTCAACTACTAGAACAGGGCCTCATCCTCCCTGATTGAACTGACCTCGTTATCTCTAGCTTGCTTGCTAGCACACATATATATACCTGCCCCTGGATATTTCCATTACATGCATCTGAGGAAGTGGGTATTCACCCACGAAAGCTCATGCTCCAAAACGTCTGTTAGTCTATAAGGTGCCACAGGATTCTTTGCTGCTTTTACTATGGGCTAGTGTATCAGAGACTGCGTGGGTATAGGTGTTATGCCTTCGGTGTCTGCATGTGACGGTGTGAACGTGCCAGCTCATTCCTCTGTGTATTTGGCTAGTGGGAAGTGGGTGATTCTTGGGTCGGTTTGTCAGGGGCTGTATGGATGCAGGTGATGCTTCATGTCTAATGGGAGATGTGTCAACCTATTTCCTTCGATTGCAGCTGTGTTCAGCTCATGTATTCACTTGTATACCTTCTTCTGTGGTTAATGTCAGACACACGAGGATGTTGGATTAAACTAAATCTAGGTTTAGCTACTGGAATCTTGTCTCGCTATAGCATGTCTCTCTCTCTTGCTCTTTTCTCTAAGCCTTCACCCGACAGAGCTTTCTCTACCCCTCCCCCATGTCCTGCCATACCCTAGAGAGCATGTCACAGGGAATTAAGGGCTGAAAAGGCCTGGGAGAGGCTGCTCCTTTTGAACAGTCCCTCCTTTCTCTGACCAGGAGGGTGGCCCCTCCTGGCTGCCCCTTTCATGTCCTGTCCAATTCCCCTCCTCCCCTCTGCATTCAGCGAATGCCAGTGGATAGACTAGTGCCCCAGAGCCTTTCCGAGCTGTCCTCCAGCAGCGCTGTTTCTGATGCCATCTACTGCAGGGGAAGGGGGGGTTCCCGCAGGCAGCCAAGTTCCAGGACATTCCCAAAGGATCACTGCAGCAAGCTTAGTCTTTTCTGTTTCCTTGTGGCAGAGGGGAGGCGGTTTCCGTGCTGCTGAACTTGCTGGCTGAGACCTCCCTCCTCTCTCCATCTCTCTGTGTGTTTCTCTCCCCATGACTCTGACAGCATCTCATGCTCTCGTTTTCAGTCCTTCTTCCCACAATTCACACACAATCTCCTCAGAACAGGGATGATGTCACTTCCTTCTAGAGTGTGTCGAGAGGGGGTGTGAAGGGGGGGAAGTCACGACCCCAGCTCATTCGCTCCGAGCAGCCCCAGTTGAATAAATGAGGTTGCCGTCTTGGAGGGAGGGAAGTGCTCTGAAGATGATGCCTGGCTTCCTTGGCAGACAGTCATCAAGCTGTCCTTTCCTCTCCTGACTGGGATTTTCAATGGCTGCATGAAGAGTTCGTGGTTTCCTCCTTCCCTCATGATGTCTGTCTCCATGGACGCGCACTTTCCCTGAAACACCCTCTCTGGAGAGAAGAATGTGCTTCTGCTGGACCACTTGCCATGTAAGCGTTTCTGATTCCCATAGATCTCACTCTGGCCTGAAGGGTCGGGGTCCTGAGGCTCCTTGCACTGAGCACTTGTGCATGCATGTGTTTCCCCCTAGGCGGGGCTCAGGGTCCCAGGGCGTCTCACACTCAGTGCTCTCTCAATCTCTAACCCAGGTTTCAGACTCCTGGGCTTCCTTGTGTCGTAAGTGCTTTTGCATGCTGTAACGGGGGAGCAAAGTCTGGGGCTCCTTGCACTCGGAGAAGTCTCTAACCCACTATTTTAAGGTCCCAAGGCTCTTCTGCACTTAGTCCTTTGACTCTTCTCCTCCCTCCCCAGTCCCCTGCTAGGTTCATGTCTTCAGGCCTCCTCAAATATAGCTCTTTGGCTGCATCCCAGGGTTCCAGATCCCAGGACTCCTCCCCCTGAGAGCACTATTTCTGTCTTTCTGTAAGTCAGGTATGATAGTAACAGGCCGTCTCTCACTCCTCTCTCTTGCTGTTTCTAACACAGGGAGTAGGGCTCCAGGCTTCCTGGTTTAGATTTCACACAGACGATCATTAGGAATTAATTGCACTCCATCTACCCCTGGTTTCCAAATTATTATGTGTAGGGTCTTTGTAAAATAGAGGACTAGCAGCATCAGTCCCACAGTATTTATCATGTTCAATAATGAAAGGCTGGATACCTCATTCCAAGCCCACCTGTTGCTTTTCATCAGGAACCTACCCTAGGACTCACTTGTTTCTGCAAAGTAGCACTACTTAATCTGGTAGTAGGCAGGAAAGTCTGCAAAGTACAACTGCATGTACTGCCAAGTGCAGAAAAATGATTGAAAATACATTGATGGGGCACACTAGTAAGCCAGGGAATGCTGGGAATGTCTGCATGGAAAAAGAGCAGTTACAGGTAGGGAAAGGCTGGGAGGTACCACTATGTCCACGGGCAAGGAGAAACAGTGTTTAAGAGCAAGGTGAAAAGTATCGCTGTGTGCATTGATTTAGGGTAGCATATTCAAGGTAAAGGTGGAAAGTACCACCATGTGCCTGCCAGTGGTGGATGGTGGGGTTGTTCATGATAAGGCTAGAAAGTATTGCCATATGGCCAGTGGAGTGAGCAGTTTGAAATGTACCAAGTGTGCTTGACAAATGTGCGCTAGGGGAGTGTGAATCCAAATGGTATGTAGTTATTTCATATTGTTTTTTGTTCTGCTGAGCATGGAATGCGGTGTTGCCTTTACCAAAGTGAGTAACAGGCTGGAAGTGTATCAGCATGTTAATTGTGGAATTTCCTGAAAAGTCTTAGAGGTGTGTGTGTAGTCACTTGCTGCTGCATGACAGCATGTGTAGGAGAGCAAAACCAACTCAACCAGGGTGACAGTAGTTGGTAGTGGACACGGTAAAAGAAATGCTGCCCAGTTCTAGGATGAGCTGCAGTTCTTGTGTGTTGATTAGAGAGCAGAAACATAATTGACAAGTACAAAATGCCAGATCGTGTGACCTGTTGTAACATCAGACGTTCTAATAATGTAGCCGTGTGGTGCTGCTAGGGCAGCTCGTGGGGCCTGTCATAAGCTGCAAATGTTTTTGTGGTTTGAAGATTCTAGTTAATTTAAATGTGATCACTCATCAGGTCATTTTATCCAGAGTATTTGAATTGGATTTTGAGATCTAATGTGAAAGAGCTATGATCAGTTTTGAGTTAGGACTGGGACATGGCAGATTAGTGTAGTAGTTTGTCCCCTCAGAATTCCTGATGCAAATCCTGATTATATCACAAGTAATAGAAACGAGATGTTTTTATTTTTGCCTCTGGACGCTTGACTTGCTTGTCAGTACTTCATAGGGACCGTACTGGACTAGCACGGTTGCTTAATTTGGGATTGAGATGCATTGTCAGCAGTGTCTGGGTGTGAAGGAGTAGGATTAAAATAGCAGGGAGTGCTGCGGATTACAGTTGAAGTGCATGGACAGCGCTGCATGGTAACCCAGACTCTGTAATAGCATAGGAAGCTGCAGGTCACCCTTGAAGAGCATTGACAAAGCTGAGGGTGAAGGAGAGACTGGAATTGCAGGGGATTCTGTAACCTCACCCTGGATGTACACTGGCAGAGCACAGTGGGTTGCTGGTGAAAGCTAGAAGTGGAATAGCCTGAGACGCTGCAGGTCCGGACAGAAATACATTAACAGAACCATGCAGAGGTCGCAGGTCGGTATTGAGGTGCATCTTCAGACTGTTATAGCAGGGGATGCTCCAGTACAGGATTGAGGTGCTTTGGCAGGGCTGCGTAAGGGGGAACGTTGGACTAGAGTAGTAGAGGAATTGCTGCAGGGCAGGATTGAGGTGCAGAGCTGCGTATGCAGGGGAGCTTTGTATAGCCTCTGACTTCTGTTGCCAGTGCTAATTAAGGATCATCAGGTTGAAAAACTAATACATAAAAGAGAGAGAAAGGGAGAGAAGCAATTGTTCCTTAAATCTCCAATGATTTAATGCATACAGGAGGCAAAGTGAGGGCAGAGCGAACGGGGGCTTCTAAACAGTCTGCAGTCAAGATTGAGGTCTCCTTGGATGCTCCTTCCTTAGCTTTGGGACACCATGGAGGCTGTAGGGTGCACACCCCCAAGAGATGGGAAGGAGATGTACAGCTCTCCCAGTGGTGTGTGAGGGCCAAGTGTTAATGGATGCTTTGGAGCATCTGGCCGGCTGAGAGGAAGGTGTTGTGAGGAGGCTTTTGAGAGAAGAACCTGGTGGCAGATGTGTGGGAGAACACAGTAATAGGGAGCTGTACAGAGCTTAGGCTGGCACAACCTGTTGTAGGTGCCCAGCAGGGATCACTTACAAACACAGAGCTCTGTAATAGGATTCCAACTAATCGTGTAAGCTGGTGTTCGGGTTAGTATTAATTACATTCAGCATGAGCTACATACCTGTTTAAGCTAATGCTTCCCATGATCTTTGACTGCCTTTCTCTTTTCCCGCCTCCCCACCTGGAGTTTGGTATGCCCACCCCTCTTTGCCTGCTGGTGATGGATGGAGGAGATCTGATGCTGTCATGGGAGTGGGATGGAGAGGACTCTCAAACAGGACCCCCTCCTTTGTGTGTGGTGGATGGAGGGGATTTTAAGTTAGCACGGGGTGCATTGAGGGACTAGAGGGGACCTGCATCCTTCATTCCTACATTTCTGTTTCAGGAGATGAGTATCCTGCCTGCTGAGCCTCCTCAGACCCACTAGCCATGCCAGGGATTGTGGTGTTCCGCCGTCGCTGGTCTGTGGGCAGCGATGACCTCGTTTTGCCAGCCATCTTCCTCTTCCTCCTTCACACCACCTGGTAAGTGGAGAGCACCAATGCTCAGGAGAAGGCTGCTCTGCAGCAACTCATGACTTCCTTTTGCTACTCCCATCTCCAGTGGCTGGAGTTCTCTCCAGTTCCCCTGTATAGCTTAGGAAGGCTCTATTGGACACTTATGACTGGTACCAAATTGTTCTGAACTTCTGGTCCCTCTTGCTTTCCCTGTTCCTTGGATCAGTGCTATATAAAACCCTTATCCCACTTTCACAGGGGAAGCCTCTGTTAGAAGCCTGGTGCCTGTAACTTCCTGAGACATCCTCACCCTTTATTCTGAGTGGTCTATTGAAATTTTGGGGTGTGCTTCTTTAGAGGGGCCCAGAGGACAGTGATTTGAGTGTGATGCCTCTGGTGTATCCCAGGGAATATCTCAGAACTGCCAGATAGACGCAGGATACCAAGGTGGTGAGATCTGGGCAGCATGTCACCTGGCAGCTGGGAAAGAGAATTCAGGACCAAATTAATATATAGATGATCTTCAGGTGAGTGGGAGAACTAGCAGGAAATGTACAGGCCATCTAGGGTTCCTTCCTTTAGTCCTAAGGGTAAAAAAAACTGGCTGTGAGGAGACTCTAGTTGAGGAAATATTACCATATGCTGGGCTGCTTTGCTTGGTGTTGCCACTGGTAAATAGTTGGCTTGTGCATGGCAGGTTTGTGATCCTTTCCGTGGTGCTCTTCGGGCTGGTGTACAATCCCAACGAGACCTGTTCCCTTAACCTGGTGGACCACGGCAGAGGCTACCTGGGCATCCTGCTCAGCTGCATGATCGCAGAAGTGGCAATCATCTGGCTCAGCATGCGTGGCAGCATCCTGTACACAGAGCCCCGGGACTCGATGCAGTACGTGCTCTATGTCAGACTGGGTAAGAGGCAGCAGCATAGGGCCTTCTAACCACTTACCTCTGCTATCTGTCACTCTCAGAAGACTTTTCCTCCCTACACCTAAGAGATAGCCACTCTTCTCTGACATGCACATGAGTAGCTATGGAGCTCTTCTGGAATGGGTACACAACCCCCTGCCCTTCCATACATACCTTCACCTGCCACCTAAAACACCCTCCCAGCAAATGTTTCATTCACCCCCCCTCACTGTGACACCTTGTACACCCCATGCCTACAATAAATACATTCATCCTTCTTCCTGCAATACGATTGTACACCCACTTTGTGATACATTTACACCTTTGCCCCCTCCTTCTCCACAAGATTTCCAATAACACAAGTATATGCCTCAGTACAACACGAGCATGCCCACCCCAAGGCACACACGGGCCCTTCCCTGTCACACATGTACACCTAGCCTTCACCTGCCTACTTTAAGACACCACTTATAGGCCACCTCTCAATACACTTACCCATCTAGCAGTGTGCTCGTAGATAACCCACCTCCATAGCTATAACTATATTTACTGGATGCCCACATGCCTTCCCTTCAGTCCTGAGATGTGTGTACAGACCTCTTTTCCTCCTAAGACCTTTCTTCCTGTCACACCTATCCTGAGCTTCTCAGAGTCATACCGGAAAGGGGAACAGACACTGGTCTCTTGTGCAGGTGTTGGGATATCCCAACACACTGTTTCTCACTATATCCTTCTATTCATCCCCCAAGATATGGAAATGTATTTAGGCCACCACATCTTCTCCCTGGGAGAAGTATTTTTATAAGGAGCCTGGTGGGGAAATCTTTTGGATAAACAAGGATTTATGTCCCTTTTAAATGTAAGGGCAGGGCAGCCTGTTGCCTGTTCTTGTTTTGCTGGCTTCTTTCCACTTAGGACTTATCAAAAGCCCAGCATCCTCTCTTAAAAGCTCTCTCCATATGGGAGGCAATTCCATCTTTGCTGAGTGCTAAGTGCAAACCATTAACAAGCAAAGCAAACAAATCTTCCTCTCTCCATTTCTCCCAGACACTGTGGAGTCTCCCAAGGGAAAGGAGAGGAGCCTGGCAGTTTGAGATACACTATATTAAATCCAGGCTGAGTGAAAGGGGCAGATAAAGGGAAAAACCAAGTGAGAGATCTCTTCCCTCCCCTCTCATCTCCCTGTGAAGTCATCAAGCCCTTTAATACCTTGTCGGCACTGGACTTTAGCCATGTTAGGGAACTATATTGAAACTGAGTCTTGAGCCTGTCTGTGTTTAATTCCCAAAATTTCTCACTGTTGCTACCACAGTTTCATCAGTTCCTCTGGTATTGACAGTGTGGGTGTTACCACTGGTGTAATCAAGGCCCCTGTGGCTGCAGGATAAGCACATGCCATTCGACCAGCTCTGAGCCCCCAGAAGTCTTGTCTATGCTAACACTCCCATAGATGGAGCTGATGTGATGGTAGCAATGGTAGGAGTTTGCGGGGGAAAGATCCAATGTACACAAGGCCTAGTGCACAGTTTTTAAACATGCCACTGGCTGGCCGAACAGCATGAGAAAGTGTTTGCTGGAACTGTATTTAAATCAGGCGCAGTAAGATGGTGCAAGCCCATGGTTGACAGGGCCGTAGAGATGACAGGAGTGTGAGTGCTTGACAGGTCTGCAGTTAATCGAAAAATCAGCAGATCAATGTCTTGGGCGGGTGCCTGTGTCTCAGTTGAGTGAAACAACTCCAATGGCTGAGATGTACCAACTAGTGAGGGAAGTAGTACCCGAAGTGGTCAAGAAAGAGAGGGTTCTGGCCTTAAAGAAGTGGCAGCATGTGACTAGAACAGACCTTGAGTCTGCAGAGCATCCCCTGCTCCTGGAGCTGGCAGAGTTGAGGGGTATAATCCCTACCCCAGATCTGGCAGAGCCCAAGGAAGGTAAGCACTCCACATGTTCTCGCAAGTCTGCCAAAGCTAGTTGGGAAGAGACCCTGTGTTACACACACATCCTCCTGGGTTTGCTAGAGCCCGTGGGAAATTAACCCCACCCCGTATGCCCCTTTCTGAACTTGCCAGATGCAGGAGGGATTATCTGTGTCCTGAGGCTGCCAAGCTTGGGGTCTTAACATCTTTTGTCCCCCCTTCCCTGCACACTTTGAGTCTGCTAGATGATCCAGTGACTAGGATGCTGGTTTGGAACTTGGAAGACCTGGCTTCAGTTTTCTGCTGTACCACAGACTTATTGTGTGAGCTTGGGCAAGTCAGTTTGCTTCTCTGTGCCTCAGTTCCCCACCTGTAAAATAAGGATAATAGCATTTCCCTGTGCCACAGTGGTGTAGTGAGGATAAATACACTGAAGATTGTGAGGTGCTCAGATACTGTGGTAATGGGGGCTGTATAAGTACCTAAAATAGAAAAATTCCCTTCCATACGCACCAAATTTGCCAGAATGTACAAGGTGGGATTAATCACATGTACAAACCCTCCAAAATTTGCCTAAGGGAATTAACTTCTCCCTTACAAATCACACAGGCAGTGTATCATGGGGAGGCAGATGCATGGTTACATGGTGGTACATTACATAGGAGAGTCTCCGTGAATTGAAGTAGGGGTGCGGGAAAAGGCTAGGAGGGGTATAACTGTGTGTCTGAATCAAGCCAGGGTTGCAGCTCTGTGTACGTACAGTCAGGGTGTAACACAGGGGTAGGGGCTGTTGAGGAGCTAGTGGATCTCTGTAATCATTCCTTGAGGATCAACTCCTAAAGCACTGTGGCCAAAACTGCAAGGTAATCCATTTTGTGCTGCTCTCCTACTGGAGAGCAGTGCCTATCCTGGTGGGACATGAACCAGCCACTGGTTAGAGTTCATTCAGCATTAGGAACTGGGATTTCTCCCTTGGCATGAGGCTGCTGCTGTGTGACACAGGTGGGATTGACAGAGCTGGGGCTAGGAGGATGCCCACCTTTCTGGGGAGAAGCAGTGCTTAACTGTTAGAAATTTGCTGCTATTGCACTCTGTGTTCCTATTGTTTCAGCCATCCTGGTGATCGAGTTTGTGTATGCTATTGTGGGCATCATTTGGTTAACACAGTACTACTCCTCCTGCAATGACCTCACTGCCAAGAGTGTCACCTTGGGTATGTATTTGGGTGTCCTGAATGTAGTGTTCAGTTAGTGCATTCATGTGCTTCTGTGCATGTAGGGGGTGCCCCTGACCAGGGAGTTACTCCATACATGGAGAGCTACCCCGGGAACAGATTGAAGTACTGTCACTGTGAATGTAGTGCTTGCTGTCTGGCTATGTCACTGCACAGAGCAGACATTGTATTCATATGTTTGAGCTGTCTCCAGAGGGACAGGAATCCAAGTTCCCAGCATTGGATCTGGTGGGTGAATCTGAAGAATTCTGTCTTTTACAATTTGTTCTGCAGAGACTTAACTAGTTACCCAGATTTCTTTTCAGGATCTCAGCTAGTCTTATTGGTGTCCTGACACATGCCCTGGAATCCTTCTAGATATTGAACAGATATTTAAGTGTCTCCTCTGTGTGGGTAACCTTCAAGCAAGAATCCTGAGACTGGAGAATCCAGCTGTGATCAGAGACCCTCCCAAAGGAGTTCTTTGCAGGAGTGAGATGGTTAATGCCATTTTTTTGCTCTCTTTGCAGAAATGGAGAAATGAGCTGGTATGCACACAAGAGATTAGGGTGGATGAGCCATTGCTGTGGCTCCAGGACAGACCCCCGACTTTCACCCTCTTCTCTCTCTGCAGGAATGGTCGTCTGCAACTGGGTCGTCATTCTGAGTGTCTGCATCACTGTCCTGTGCGTCTTTGACCCAACGGGACGGACCTTTGTCAAACTGCGAGCCACAAAGAGGAGACAGCGTAACCTGAGGACGTACAACCTGCGGTAAGGAAGTAGAGCACAGTTCTCCAGAAAGAGGTCTGAAGCCCATATTGATCTGTCCAACACTTGACTCTTCCCCATCCTACCTCAGGGTGCTCTCTGCTGCAGGCATCAGTGCATTTCTCTGTTGAGCATAATTTCAAAGGAGCACAGGTCAGATGCGCCAGTATATTCATGCTGTACAGCACATGTACATCAGTGTTTGTGTCTGAAGTGAGAGGTCTGATTGGATCCCAATGTAAGCCAGGGTTTTTGCTGTCCCCAGTGAGCCCTGGTGCTGCAGTGCATAATATCCTATTCTGGTCATCCTTTTGCATGGCTGTTTGCCCTTCTACAGTGCTGCAACACTGATGCTCTAGTTAAGGTTGAAACAGCATCTTCATTCCAAGCCCCTTTCTTTGCTAATTGTTTGTCTTTTGTCGAAATATTCCCCTCTGATATGTTTTGTCTGTGCCCAGAAGCAATTACTTTTGTGTTGCTAGTTAGACATTATAATTAAGAACCCATTGTGCCATTTGTGAGTAACCCAAAATAGAGGAAAGGGTTTTTTTTCACCCAGTAAGACATTCTTTGTGTTTTTTTAAAATGCTGGACAGCACAAACTGGCTTTGTTTTCACCTGCAGTGTGGACGTGTATGTAGCCCTTGATGAGGAATGTGGCTTTGCCAGTTGAGGCTGTTTTCTTTTGCATGTGCAAAGGTGTGACCATTTGAAAATAGCCTGCAAGTAATGTGTTTCAAATCAAGAATAAACAATGAGGGGTGGTGCACCAAACATTTGCTCCAACTTTGGCTTGAAAAGGGATCGTTCAGATGCTGTTCACGTTTTGGGAAAGACCCTTGGACCATTAAAGAGCCATACAGCAAACTCATGTACCCTTTAAGGAGTTCGGATTTTTTCAATGGGGAGATCCCTCCTTACCAATCAACGTGTCACTTGCATCAGTTCTGGGCTCCTCAGTACCCTGTTAATCTATCTTTCATGCTTCAAGCTTGCTCTGCTGAAATCAGGACAATCCCGGGAAGGTCAGGGTCCAGCTCTAAGACTACATGCCAAATCCCAGCAGGTTTGATTCAGGTCTTCGTCTTCCTGAGAGAGAGAGAGAAACTGAGCACCCTGCAGTCTGAAAGGTTCCTTCTGCCTGAGAGCTTAAAATTTACTGTTCTGTGGATATTAAAGACACCAGGGCACTGTCAGTCAGGGTCTGGCTTTGTCCCAGTGTCCTTGACCAAAGTTCTCCCTCCCCATATTGTTATGCAGTGTGCTATGAACCTGCTGTTTACAGCCTTCCACCCCAGAGATGGCTGAATTTCAGTGGTGATTGGTGTATGTAACTAGAGATCTGCTGGGATATAATGTTATATGGAAAAAATGCTATGATGTATTTATTATTATTATTATAACACTAGCCCCCCGAAAGATTTATTTTTAAATCACCTTCTGGTCTTGGCCCTGATCCTGCAAGGTGCTGGGCACTGTCAGTTAAAGGGAGTTAAGGACACTCTCTGCCTTGCAGGATCAAGCCCTTAGTCCTCAATGGCAAGTGCCTGTGACATGTCAGAGTCAATGTGACCTTTGTAAATGCATTTTAAACTTGAGCTGTGTTTCCACTGTCTTACCCCACAACAGAGCCTGTCACAATGACAGATTTCCTTTGGATTTATTTGTCACATTTAGGACAGTTCATTTTTGGTGGCTTCCCTTTTGTGCTGCTCAGCTGTTGTTATTAGACTCTCTGTTGTGTTACATGGCTATTTTAATCCTCACAGAAATCAAAGATAGTTCAACTGATTATGTTCAGTATAACGCTCCCTCACTCACTCTGGAGGAGGGAGATCCCTGGAGGGCTGCCATAGCCTGTCTCCAGGCTTGTCTTTGTTTACCAGTACTGGGCTTGCCTGGGCTCAGGCAGCCCGTCCCCCGACAGTCTTAAGGGGCTGGCTATAGCCTGGGCGGGGCTCAGGCCACCAGCAAACACTTCAGTCTTACAGGTAGGCTGGGGCCTGGGCTTGCAGGGCTCAGGCAGCCAGCAGACAACAGTCTCAAGGGGGGCTGGGGCCACTTCTCTTCCCAGTGAGAGCCCCTTGCAGAGGAATGAGGGTCAGCCACCCAAGGGGAGGGGCAGGGGGACGTGGGCCTTCCCTACTCCACTGCATCCCAGCCCAGGGCCCTGGCAGGGACTGAATCAGCTGCCCTGGGGTCTGCGGGGATCTAGCTGCAACATGCTAACGCTGGGGGTCTGGGCTTTGCTGCCAGCCCTATGTCAGCTGCCCCTGGGCCACTTCCTGTCTCCCCTGGGATGGGTACCTCTGGCGTCCAGGCATTGTCCGACTTCTCTGGGTAAACGGCAGCGGGCACGCCAAGCCAGTCATTGTCCATGTCTGGGGCATGGACCGAGCTAGGCAGGGGATCCACCTCGAGCTGCTCCAGAGCCAGCGGGACGTCCTTCTTCTCTGCAGGTTTCTCCCCGAATGGGCTGTGGGTCTGGTCTTTTATACTTCCGGCCCTGCCCCCTCCTTTTGGTGAGGGGTTCAGAGAGGCTTAGGCTCTGCCCTCCAAGGGGCGTGTAACTCTCCCTCTCTCACCCTGGAGGAGGGAGGCCCATCCGCCTCACTACATTGAGACTTACCTGACAAATTCACCTTTGGGCTAAGTCTAAACACTTGAAAGTCTAGCCCCGAAAGACTGGTTTATGCCTCCCTGCTCCCCCGTTAGAGCAGTTGTAAAGTCCTTGACGCTGACAGAGGAAGTAAAAATTCTGCCACCTGGGTTCCTTAGCATTTCATGAAGCTTATGATTCTCTCTAGCTCAGTAACAGTACAGTGCTAACTCCATTTTAAAACTATATTCTTGTTCATCTTTTGGAATCTTAGCTGCAAGTTATGGGCTACTTTTTAAACCTTTACATATCCCCTTTCAGGCACTATATGTTGAATTGCGTGACTGGGTCCCATGTTTCTATAGGAGGCACCCTGCTTACCACAATCTTTCTCCAAAAGCAACTCACTGTACTCATGAGCTTTTCCCAGCAGGATCCTGTGCCTGGAGAAGAGGGTTGAGGTGACCTGTTTCTAATCACACTGAAGCACATTAAACCTTAATTCATCTGTGCTGGCACCAACAGAGCGAGTATCCAATTGGGGATACCAAGGGCTGATCCCTGTAGTAAAAGACTTTCAGCAGAGAATCAAAGACACTACCATCCCCAGCCTTAAAGTGAGATGAATTTCAATTTGCTTGATCTAATCCTCTTTGCTTTGCATGTGCATCAGTCAAAAACAGGGAAAGAACTGGTCACAAAATGTAGTTCCCCAAGCCCAGTAGCATCTGGGCTTGACTTGAGCTCCACTGTGGTGTATTGTAAAATCCAATTTGCAAGGAGTCAGTTTGTCCCATAGAGGTAAAAGTTCTCTCCTTGTGAAAAGCAGTAAATCCTAGGGAAGGCACCTCACCTACAAACAATTACCTCTAGGTACCCCTCCAAGCTCCAAAGAATGAGACGTCCTTGGACATCCTGCTTCTAGCAGACCATGGAATATTAATGTCCTCATTACAACCATCAAAATCAGAAAAGGACATCATGTATGTGAGCACTGAGCCTTAGCACTGGCCAGACAAGTTAGAACTTTCACGAATGTCTCCACCTGCCTTCCAACACACTCTACTAGCTGTCAATCAGTCATATGTGGAATACTGTCTCATAAACCATTTCCCCTGTCCTGTGTATGTTTGTCTGTATACAGCATGGGCCAGACTCTCATCTGCTAAGTCCTCTTTGTACTGCTGCCAGAGCAGTGTATAGGGGCTTTAGTGGAAATGACAATTAGGTTCTGTATGTATATTATCCTTGACAGCACATAGTCTGCAGGATTTGTGCACCAGGTCCTATTGCTTGTCTCTCTGTGTTCTTACTGCTGTCGTCTTCGCTCCTGCCCCTCTGCTATGCTACTGCTTTTCCTTTGTCCATATGCATTCTTTGTTTCCCTGTTGCAGGCATCGCCTTGAGGAGGGGCAGGCCAGCAGCTGGACTCGCCGGCTCAAAGTTTTTCTTTGCTGCACACGGACAAAGGACTCCCAGTCTGTAAGTAACAAAGAGCTCTGCATCCGAGCGCAAATTCCAGGCCCAGCCAGCCTTGTCCTGGGCTTTTCTGAGCATAGCACTGTGAGAATCCCCAAGACTGACAATGGAAGTGTATCACTGTTTTCAGCAGGGGGCACTCTCACCTGGTTGGGATTTAAGGGCACTAAGTGCAGTGAGAGAGAACAGTGGAAATGTCCCTGTAGGAGCAACAGACTGAATGGCTCTCAGAATAGGTGGGTGCAAAGGCTTGCAGTATAGTGGGTCTCCTCATCCTCCTTTGAGTTACAAGTTTTCTAAAGTAGACTGGCTGATCGTCAGGAGTACCAATGCTTAGAGAATCTAGAGGATGGATTTGGAAGGTTATCACCCAGAGCCCAATCCCTGTACGGCACAGGAAGGACTAGCTATAACTGCTATATCCATGTCCAGAGAGGCAGGTCTCTAGGTCTCTTAAAGTTGGATAGCGTTTTACCCATCTGATCCTGGAAATTATAGTCATGGGACCAGGATTAATAAAAGGGGGCATCCTCTTACAGTATTATTTAATACAGCTGTGTCCCATCTGAGTGTCACTATGGTGATGTCCAGTTGTTGCCCAGAGTCTCTTACCCTGGGTGTGGGTGAACCATCCCTCAGTTCCATAGCATAATGTAGCATCTAGATGAGTACAATATGAGAGGGAGAACCCAGCACAGCTTGAGCAGGGGAAAATCATTTCTATCTGAGCTGCTGGGATTCTTTGCAGGGGTTAATTGAACAATAGTTAAGGTGGAAACACTTGATATAGTTAATTTAGACTTTTGAAAAAGCCTTTGAAGAAATTCCCTCACAAAAGGTTATGTATGTGGAAATGTAGTAGTTCCTAGGGACACTGTCAACTTTAAGATCGCACTTCTGCCTGAAGTGTTTTTACCTGCTGTTGTTACATGGAGCACCTAAGATTCCTGTAAATGAAGATTAGAGAAAAAATTCTTTTTTACCATGTTTACTTTCTGCATTTCATGGAACTTTGTGTCTAGGCAGCTTCCCTGTTTCCTCTTCATTAACACTTACTTCAGTTTTCCCTGTTGTTTGTGAGAGCCTTTCAAACAGCAGCAAGGGATTGAGAAAGAGAGAGAGAGAGAGATCTTAAAAATAGGAAAATGCAAAACCACCAGAATTGGCAGGAGGTCTCTTACGGGCAGATGGAGTGCATAAAACTACTGCTAAATACAGTGACTCAGTGTCAAATTAAGTGTCCCTGTGAAGTCTTGTCATGGCTTACAAACTGAGGTAGGAGACAGTGACCAATTCTCAGTGTGAAAAGTTTAATACTATAGATCAGTGGTTTTCAACTTTTTTTCATTTGCAGACCCCTAAAAAATTACAACTGGAGGTGTGGACACCTTTGGAAATCCTAGACATAGTCTGCAGACCCCCAGGAGTCCACGGACCATGGACTGAAAATCACTGCTGTAGATAGTTCCCCCACAGATCTGGCCTAATGGCTTTAATCCTGGCTTCCAGTGAAGTCAGCGGAAGCTTTCGTATTGACTTCAGTGGGAGCAGATTCATGCACTAGATCTGGTGTTCACCATATTTATTAATGGCCTTCTGGAGAGGTGAATAGTAAGGTGGCAAATTTTGCAGAGGACACAGTAATAATTAGGTTAGTCAAAACTATGGAGCATTTGTGAGGAACTCCTGAAGGATCGGAAATGAGGGAATTGTTACCGATGTCAGATGAAAGTCATCAAAGATAAGGGCAAGCTAATACACATTGCAATGAACAATTTCAATTACTTGCACACACCGATGGGCTCTAAATTAGCTATAACCTCTCAAGAAAAGATCTAGGAGTTATTGAGGACAGCTCAGCAAAGACGTCAATGCACAGTGGTGGCCAAAAATCAGAAAAGATTTTTGGCTGCATTAGAAGCAAATAGAGAACGATATGGAAAAATCTGAGGGCATTCTATAAATCAATGGTACATCTGCACTAATTACAGCTTGCAGTTTTGGTCTCCTCATCTCAGAAAAAAAGACACAGGAAAGGTGCAGAGAATGGTACTGAAAGAAACGTGGGGTTGTACATGTTCTTTACCCTGGAGAGGAGATGAGTCGAGAAAATACAGAGCACTGTAAAGTAGTGGATGGTCTGGAGAAGGCCACAGGGATGCTCTTATTTGTCCTATTTGTAAATTAGAGATTAAAGGGAAGGCTTTGTTAGACAGTGTGTAATTAACCTGGGGATGTTGTTAGTGAGCCACATGGGGCTTAGTGAGAATTACCAAAGGATCAGGCACTTGGCACTTTTGAAATCCCCCTATAGACTGGCACAATTGGCCAGCCTGGTTACATGCCCCTGCAATACTGGATATAATGCCTTGCAAATGCCATAGCATTTCCTGGGAACTTCCGAGCCCATAACTGGTGTCCAACTGACAGTAACTATCCAACATAGCCAGTTTCCACAGGTCAGTTGCTGGATGGAAGAGACAGTTGGAAAAAACAAATGTTTTGTTTCTGGTCAGATCACTCTGAATCTAAACATTTTCATTTGGGTCATTTTTACGTTGTATCCACCAGAGCTGTCATGGTGTCTCACTGGAGTTGTAGTCTGGGTCCTTGCGCATCCCAGATACATCACAGTGGCTCAGCCAGAGAGGAAATGGTGGTGCATTGTGGGAGATGTAGTGCAGTCAGGGAGCCCAGCCCATAGGGAAGAATGGGGCATGAGGCACCCAAACTACAACTCCCATGAGCCACTGTAGTGGCTCAAGTAGACACAGTTTAATATCTAAATAACCCAAAATGAAACATTCTGATTGAGGAATGTCAATGTTGTTTGTTTTGACATTTCTGAATCCGGTTTTTTTTTTTTACTTTTCTTTATGTGATAAGTTTCAGTGGCCTGATTCAGGGTGAGAACAAATGTAAAATAATCAAAATGTTCTGTGAGATGGAAGTTCTGTTCTTCTGTCAGCGCTAGCAAACACTAGTCTCGGCTGCATGGGGATAGGAGCTCCCATCTTTGTGATCCAGTGTTGCAAGATTGGGGGCAGCTCCCCACAGAGAGGGAAGAAAAGTCTTTGTCCTCATTCTGAAGTTTTGTGGTCATGGTTGCCTGGCCCAGGCCTCAAGGAAAACTTGTCCCCCTCAGTCTGTGGAAAACTGTGGTCATTGTCTGGACACACAAGTGGAGTGTCGCCAAGTGGATATCACCCTGTACTTCTTGGACAGAGATGGTTATTGTGGGATTGGGGAATGACCTTTGCAACAAGTAGTCTATTAGTGCTGGTCTTGTGCACTGCAGGTCCTGTCCAAACAACCTACATTGTCTCTCTAGCCACTGCAGAGATCTTGTACCTACTTTTGAAAAGCTCCAGCACAAACCTTTCTTGCTGAGCAAGGAATAAGAACTCAACTTTTACGCAGGCCTGTCCATCTTGACAAAAGTTCTGGGAAATCTTACCAGTTCCCTTGGACTTATGGGAACTTTCCCTCTTCTCCTTTAAGGCCTTTTGCATTCCCACATGCCATTAGTTCAGGGAACTGTGGGATAGGTACTCAGAAGGCAATGCAGTTATAATGCTGCAGTACAGTGCTAGGATTGGTACAGGTGAAAACTACATTTAAAACAATACAGCTAGTGTAGAGATTGTGCATCATTGGTACTTGAAATCCCATTGGTTCAGTCACAGATGAAAGAGATCTCTAGTGCAGACTGTGCAAGAGATGGAGGGAAATAATCTCGCACCCCAGAAGCCTGCCCTTCATAGTTTGCCAGAGATGGAAGCATTTACCTCTGGAAAAGTAGAGCTTCTAAGCAGTGATCAGGACAGAAAAAGGGAAACCATGTTCTCCAAACCAGACTCTGCTTTCAAGCACATTCTCCGGTCAGGGAGTTACATGTCTAATGACCACATTCACACATGCAGACCAATTGCACACAAAATCACAGTTGTAAATTTAGATGCTGAGTGAAGGTCCTTTGGAAAGTATGGGCCGACAGTTCAGGGTAAAGACTGTGGCAAGCATCCAGGAAAGATTAAGTGATGAGGAAGAGCCAAAGTAATGGCTAGGTATGTGCTACAGCCCTAGCTGAGCTCCCCTTTGTGGTTAGACACTGGGTTGCTATATTGGACCAAACCTCTGGATCCCATTGCTTTTAAGCCTGCTGGATCTGAGAAACATCCTGATACTCTCTCTTAATCTGGCCTCTCCTGTCTAGACTCCTCCTTGGGATATGGGGCCCTGCAGCCCAACTGCCCTTGGCCAGTGCTAACCCCTCATGTCTCCCCAAGAGCATACGCATGCTCTCCACAGAGCTCTACCCTCCTGAGTTCCTGAGGTAACAGTTTAACTCTTTGGGGACTATGTGACAGCTAAAGCATAGAATGCCCAGACTTTGCAAAGGAACTTCTAAACCATACCCCCTTTTCTCATAGAGGTACATGGGAGATACCAATCTAACCAAAAATAGCACCTGTTTGCAAAATCTTCAGTCCTGCTGAGAGTCACTTGGGTCTTGAGCAGCGTCCTTCAGCGACTCAGGGATCCTCCTGCATGCTGCTCCTCCTGCTCAGTCTTCTCTTCGTTGCAGTGCTCTCCCCCTTTGTCTGTCAGGGGCTCAGCTTTTAACAGTTCCAAAGTCCCAGTTTTCCCCTGTGTCAATGCAGGTGGTGAGCCTCAAAATAGTCTGAGCTAGACTTAAAGGGTTTGTTATCTGTATTGTCCCCTTAAATTGGGGTGACTGGGATTATCCGTAGCCATTGTTTATCTTCCTGCTGATGTATAAAATCACCAATGATTGACTTAACTCATTGAAACCATGTAACAAACATGATGACAATCAGATAATAGTTATACAAATAATACATCTGTCTCCTCCATTCTTAAGAGTATAGCTGGGACAGAGGGGCTTGGGAGACTGGCCGACTTCAGTATACTAGAGGTGATCATAGGACTCTGAGATAGAGAATGATGAGGTCAACAAGTAGAGGAAATATGGGGGATTTTCTTATTAAAATGAATTGTTCAAACTAAATCAGTGTTGAAAAGGAAGGCTGGCCTTGAGGTTAAGGCGCTGGACGGGGACTGAAGTTCAATTCCCAGCATACGCTTTTTGTGCCGTAGTTTCTCATCTGTAAAATGGGGCTAAGAATACTTCCTTTCTCTCTCCTCTTGTCTGTCTTGTCTATTTTGATTGTAGGGACTGTCTCTTAACATTCATGCATCCAGCACAGTGTAGCTCCAATCTCAACTGAGGCCTTTAGATGGTATTGTAATATAAATAATACATATTAATAATAATTAGACCAGAGACTTTTTCCCAAGAGGTCCCCTTGGGAATGTTTTCCAAAGAGTGCTGTGGGAATGAGGCCATCGCTGCCATACTGATTCCCACTCATTCTTTCCCTCTTGCTCCTTCCCTCAAACTCCTCCTCTGTAACCCTCCCCTCTCTCTGGATTCCACAGGATGCATACTCTGAAATTGCCTACCTTTTTGCTGAGTTTTTCCGAGACCTTGACATAGTCCCATCTGACATCATCGCGGGCCTGGTTCTCCTGCGTCAGCGGCAGAGGGCAAAGCGTAATGCAGTGCTGGATGAGGTGAGCGCATGGAGTACGTCCGGATTGCACTGTCCCAATGTGGGTTCTGAGACTGCATGTATCTCACTCATTTCCACCTGGCCCCTGTTTTACCTGTTGCTTTTACCTGCCTCAGTGTGTGTGAACCCCGTGGCTGTGCCCACTTTGTTTCGGTTGAATGATGGGCTGTTATCAGTCACTGGGTTGTGAATTAAATATAAAATACTTAGTTCTTCTGCAACTTGATCTGAGTCTCCCAAAGTGCTTTACATGCAGGGATCTGTCCTGGTTCTGATTCTGTTAACTATCTTCAGAAATGATTTGGACAATTGCATAGTGAGTACACCTAGGGCAAATCTACCCTACAGCACTACATCGGTGCAGATGCAGCTGCACCGCTGTAGTGCGTCTGGTGAAAATGCACTATGCTGATAGGAGAATTCGGTGAGAAGAAGCAGCTATGTTGGTGGGAAACTTGCGTCACTTGTAGGGGAATTTTTCATATTCCTGAGCTATGTAAGTTATGTTGACTTACGCTGTAATGTAGACCTGCCCTAAGAAAATTTGTGGACAATACCAAGATGGGAGGGATTGCAAGTGCTTTGGAGGATAGGATTAGAATTCAAAATGCTCTTGACAAACTGGAGATCTGAAATAAATAGGATGAAATTCAGTAAGGACAAATGCAGAGTACTGCACTTCAGAAGGAATAATCAATTGCACAAATACAAAATGGAAAACGACTGCCTAAGAAGGAGTACTGCAGAAAAGAATCTGGGGTTTATAGTGATTAAAAATTAAATGTGAGCCAACAATGTAATAATATTGCAAAAAAAAAAGTGAATATTGTTCTGGGACGTATTAGCAGGACTGTTGTAAACAGAACACAAGAAGTAATTTTTCCACTCTACTTAGCACTGATAAGGCCTCGATTGGAGTACTGGGCCCAGTTCTGGGCTACACACTTTGGGAAAGATGTGGACTAATTGAAGAAAGTCCAGAGGAGAGCAGCAAAAATGATTTAAGGTCTAGAAAACATGGTCTACAAGGAAAGATTAAAAAAAATGGATTTGTTTCATCTGGAGAAGAGAAGACTGAGCGGGAGATAATAACAGTCTTCAAGTATGTAAAAGGTTATTATAAAAAGGAGAGTGATAAAATTGTTCTCCTTAACCACTGAGGATAGGACAAGAAGTAATGGGTGAGCTTAAATTGCATCAAGGAAAATTTAGGTTAGACTTACTAACTGTCAGGATAGTTAAGCCCTGGAACTAATTTCCTAGGGACCTTGTGGAATCTCCATCATTTTTAAGAACAGGTTAGACAAACACCTGTCGGGGATTGCCTACTCTAGATAATACGTAGTGCTGCCTCAGTGCAAAGGGCTGGACTAGATGACCTATTGAGGTCTCTTCCAATCCTACATTTCTATGATTCCATTAAGGAATTAAACCTCATAACCCCTTTCTTTTTGTAGGCGGGTGATATATGCAGATTTAATTTCCCACCCCCAGGTGGTGCATTATAATTATTTAACCATGTACATCAGGATTAGGCCCCTATACTTTTGGGTAAAGAAGACTCCTGTATCCAGCCAAAATGACAGGGGGAATATTAGGGATAGTTACTGTACCCAGGGAGTTACTGAAATTGAACTTGGCTGATTGATACCCCTGCAGAAAAGTGCCATGGCAGCAAAGTGGTCCAGAACCCCAGTTTTCAAGGCTGTCGTGCTAGTGATGAGAGAGATTCAAAACCAGGGGACTAGAGATCAGACTGGGTGGGAATTGGAACAAAAATAAGCTCAGAAAGCTGACCAGACGGTAGGGAAAATGTGAGTTGTGTTGGCATGGAACAATGGGAACTTGCCTTCCCTTGTACACAGCCATTGTGTTTTTGTGGATGGAGGGAACTCATCCATATGTGTGTGTGATTTACAGGCAAACAATGACATCTTGGCCTTTTTGTCTGGGATGCCAGTGACCAGGAACACCAAGTACCTGGATCTGAAAAACTCGGTAAGTCACCAGCCCATGAACTCACCTGCTCTATGCAAATCCATAAAACAAACAGCAAGCTGACTATCTTCTTATAGCTCATTTCCCTTTGTCTCTTAGCTGGTGTTTGCGCTTTCATTTATTTCTTTGTCTGTCTCACACAATCAAGGAAATTAAAGATGAAAAAGACCTATTAGATGATGATAACAATAAAGCTTAACTCTTGCCTTGGTCTTTCAAAGCTTTCTAAAGCATTATCCTCACCATGTCCCTATGAAGTAGGTGGTATTATCCCACTTAGAGGAGAAAGAGCAATTAATTGACTTTTCCAAAGCCACAAATGTGGAGTCAGTGACACAGGCAGGGTGTTAATACAGGACTTACATACGAAAGTGCTGCCAGCATAGATCAGGGTTCTATCTCGATCAGAGCAGGCCACCTACATCAAGATGGAACATTGCATGCAGGAACCAGTAGTGTATGCAGGTTGCAGTTCTTTAATGAAGGTGAAAACAGCTGAAATCTGTCCTATTTTGTGCAAATTCTGTTTTGCTTTTGGTCTCCCAGCATGTTGCCATTGCAGCCCTTAACAGGGCACACTTTGGCCATCTTCCTGGATTGTTGAAGAAGAGCTGTCCACAGTCCACGTCTTTTCAGATCAAGTGATTCTGTGATTAATCTACCTGTGGTTCCATACTGTTCCACTGGGTTCCACTTTGTCTTCAGACTGCCTCTCATTCTAGACAGGTGGAGAATTTTCTATGTGTCTCCTTTCATAGACAAGGTCAGCACTGATCCACACGTGCATTGAGGCACATGGCCCTGAACTAGAAGAGTGGCTTTACAATTCCATTTCTGTGCAACTCCGTGACCATCTGTGGCTATGTGAGAACAATATGTTAGAGCAGCGGTTCTCAAACTGTGGGTCAGGACCTCAAAGTAGGTTGTGACACTGTTTTAATGGGGTCGCCAGGACTGGTTTAGACTTGCTGGGGCCTGGTGCTGAAGTTGAAGCCCAAGCTCCACTGCCCATGTCTGAAGCCAAAACCTGAGGGATTTGGCTTCAGCCATGGATAGTGTGGCTCAGGTTACAGGCCCCTCCGTCCAGGGCAGTGAGGCTGGGGCTTTGGCCCCCAGCCGGGGGCAGCGGGACTTGGACAGGCTCAGGCTTCAGTCTCCCTCCTGGGGTTGTGTAGTAATTTTTATTGTCAGAAGGGGGTTGCGCTGCAATGAAGTTTGAGAACCCCTGTGCTAGAGAGATCCTGTTGCTGACAAGTAGTAATCTAGTGTCTCCTCTCCTCAATTAGAGCAGTGCCGGGCACTCTGGGTTTTGTGCGGACTGGGACTGGCACTGAGATCTCCTTAGTGTAATAGAACTAAGACCGCTTGCAAAAGTCTGATAGTTTGCTGATGTGCTGCAGGAATATCTTTAGATATAATTCTAAACGTTATTAAACAGTTATGGGTGAGAGCCTCAGCTGGTGTTAATTGCCGTAGCTTAGTTGATTTACACCAGTGGAGGATCTGGCCCAGGATGACCAATATGCCCTCCACAAGGCAACTGATGATATACTCTGAGGTCTGTAGCTGCTCTTGTGGTGGGGATAGGGAGGGCTGATGTAATATGCAGACACCAAGAGGAAACAAGTATGCACGTCCCTAACACATATTAGGGAGTTCTTGGTGGGAAGAGCGCTGGATAAGGGAGGCAAGGTGAGGCAAGCGCCACCAAAGAGAATGTGAAAGGCACTTAATCTCTCTTGTTTCTTTCAGCAAGAGATGCTGCGGTACAAAGAGGTCTGTTATTATATGCTGTTTGCCCTGGCTGCCTATGGCTGGCCCATGTACCTGATGAGGAAGCCCACCTGTGGACTCTGTCGCCTGGCCAGATCCTGCTCGTGAGTGGCCTTGCCTGCCTCTCTATCTGCCTTCACTTTCATTTGCTCTTCCCATTTTGCCTCCTCTCTCCCCTTCTTCATTTTTCCCTTCTTTTTCCTTTGCTTTATCTGTCTCCTCTTTCTTTCCATTTCTCTTCTCCTCACCTCTCCTTCTTTCCTTCTTTCTTTTCTTTCTCCTCTCAGTCTCCATTCCCTCTCTTCTTCTCCATTACTTTCCCCATCCCTTCCCATTCTTTCTTTTCAGTCCCTTACTCTCCACTGCTCATCTGTCTTCCCTATTAAATAATCCAGACTGTGTCTCAGTATGCCCTCTCTGACATGCTAAAGACCTTGCCAGACCTATGTGCTTCATACAGCCAGCATGGGGAATTGATTAACATGATATTCACTGAGTCAGAATTGCCATCTCACAGCTCTGGGAAGCACGGAAATGCAAGGAGCTGACATTTGGCATCAGTGAGATTTGGCCAGGATCTGTGCTCCTTGCTGTCTGGGATTTATTTCTGACGCCAGGACTAGCATGGTCACCTCCAGGTAGCAGCACTCCAGCTGAAGTGAGGTAGCACTTTCATTGTAAACATTTTATATTTTCAGTTGCTTGGAACTTTCTCATTATTCTTTTTTTTTTTAGGGGGGAGGGGTGTGTGTGGAGAGCTACGCTTCTCAGGCACGGTCTCAGTCCAGAAGCTGTTTTGATTTTTAGGAACATTTTTAATAAGAGTCTGTCTACTTTTCAGTCATCTGTGCATGAAGTGTAGGGAAAGACATTTTTCAAGTCCTTTTGGTGGTAAGGTTTGGTGGTTAGCCTCCAGAATGGCTTTGTTATTTATGGACATAGACCTGAATGAGAGATGGCCTCTTGGTCTATTACAAGACATTTGGAATTGCAGTAACAAAGGTATAGCATCCCTCCAGGCGTTCAAAGCTGTGGAGGGTTCAAAGATCCCACAGTCATATTGATTCTTCCGTCATTAGTTGCACTGTTGCTCCTCCTGGTGTCCACAAGCAACATTGCACCCCCTCATGATTTTACATCCTGATACTGAAAAAGAGGTTGTGTCTAGTCTAGGGAAAACTAATCATTTTTTGGCATGGGTGCAGCTCCACCTATAGCACAGGTGGGCACAGGCATTTTTACTGCCATGGCATCTAAACCTACTCAGGTCACAGTTAGGCGGTAAAAATGCTTGTGCCTTCTTGTCTATGCTTCAGCTTCATGGCACCAATGCATAAAAAACAATGGCCAGAGACTCGCATGCAGAGTCTCTCAAACCCACATAGTATCTCCCTGTTTCCCTTTCTTGGCTCAGTGCCTCTCCTTCTTGCCCTCCCCTCTTCCCAAAGCTCTACTTCTCCCCACCTTTCCTTTTTCCTCAGAGTATTTTTTTTTCTCTGCAGATGTTGCTGTCTCTGCCCCTCGCGGCCCCGCTATGCCCCTAGTGTCACCATTGAGGAGGATAACTGCTGCGGCTGCAATGCCATCGCTATCCGTCGCCACTTCCTAGATGAAAATATGACTTCAGTGGACATTGTCTACACCTCTTGTCATGATGCGGTAAGGAGACTCTATGGCATCTGCTGTACTCTGGACATGTTCTCCAGCCACTTCCTCCTGAGAGCTATGTGCTCTCTAGCATGGCTGGAAGACCCCTAAGCCATTCCCCTAGCACTGGAGATCTCCCTCTGGACTGACCACACCACATGTATACAAGTCTTTATGTTACTGCTGACCTTGAACAGTCCAGATGGGAGATTTGTCATGCAGGTGGTCTGCTTCCCTCTAGCTGGGAGGGAAAAGAGAGGGGTGTGTGTGTGTGAGAAATCGCAGCTAGTGGGGCTGAAGGTTTTAACAGAGTAATGCATTTTCCCCAGGTCTATGAAACTCCTTTCTATGTGGCTGTGGACCATGAGAAGAAGAAGGTGGTCATCAGCATCCGAGGAACCCTATCTCCAAAGGTATGTGTGCTCTGTGATGGGAGTCCCCTGGCACTCACCCTCACCAGCATGCACCAGCTTATGCTTGGTCCTTGGTAATCTCCTTCGGTACAAGCAGAGAGCTCATTTCACACTCTTGCTGTCTTTCTTTTCTCTCACTCTCTGAACTGTGTTGGATTCTCTCCCTCCAGGATGCCCTGACTGACTTGACGGGGGATGCAGAGCGCCTCCCAGTTGAAGGTCACCATGGAACCTGGCTGGGACACAAGGTACTCAGAAAATCCTGCTTATTTTGGCCTTCTAAGTTTACAGTGTAATCCCAACCCCTCTCCCCCAAAATGTTGTAAGAGTCATTAATTATTTGAGAGCCTTGGATTAAAAAAGGGGCCATATCATGGCCAATGGCATTATTAAAACCCCCAAAACCTTCTAAGGCCACTATGCCATTAATCAAAGAAAAGAAAGAGACATAATTGATAAAAATACCACTTTAATAAAAGGAATCTGTTAAGGTGGAAAACAAAATCACTGACAGCAAATTCTGGAAAGCTCAGTCGAAAGAAAAATAAATTTAGCCCTGACAGAGTTTAACAGTCTCAGTGTTGCAAGGCAGATGGTCACTGACCCACACCAGAGCCTCGTCTCTATTGAGAAAACTTATATTGATGTAACAAAATTGATGCAGCATGTTTATTTTAGAGATCTGGCCTGGTGTAATTAACTTGATTTAGTTAGTGTAGACCACACCTTCGACTCCAATACAGCAAAGTGCTAAATTTAAAGCATGTGCTTAATTTTAAGTACGTGAGTATCTCAGTCAAAGGTACTAATCTCATGCTTAATGTTAAGCACATGCTTAAGTCCTTGGCTGGGTAGAGGTGTAAGATCCTGATCCTGGAAGCCTTGCTCATGCAGGTAGTTCTTACTCAGATGCATACTGTGTCACTGGGACTAAGTGTTTGGTTAATGATTATATCTATGGATAGGTATCAGAGGGGTAGCCGTGTTAGTCTGGATCTGTAAAAGCAGCAAAGAATCCTATGGCACCTTATAGACTAACAGACATTTTGGAGCATGAGCTTTCGTGGGTGAATACCCACTTCCTCAGATGCATCTGTGGATAGCTTGCAGAATGGGGTCATATTGTTGAAACCAAGGTTGCGTTCTTGCTCTTGTAAATATGAATGCTGTGTTTTAAGCTTCCGAAGTAACAAAAATTAGTCAGCATAACAAAATAATATTCAGAAATAAATGAGGTGTTTTTGTCATATAATTGGAATTCAGAAATTTAAAATTATGCTGCCTGTTTCATTTACTAAATATTATGCTTATCAAAAGGAGTTAGCGCTAACATCTCATGCTATTGAACTAATGCATTTTGTTCAAAATTAAGTAGTATAATAATAATTATAAACAATTTTTATGAAATAAAAAAGATAAAATTTAAATCCAAATGAAAATGACATTAATAAACTAAAAATTTAACTTACAAGTATCTTATTATATATTGTGCAAATCTAAAATCCATGTTAGAGGTAAACATTTTCTCTTGATCATTTTTAGAATATTTGTATAAATATGTCTGATTTTATTACATATTTTATCAGAGCATTTGCTTTTTTCTTTTTGTATTTGTTTGGTCTTTTTATTAAAATTTTCTTTGCTGTTCTTTGATTACTGGCTTTGCAACTTCAGATATAAGTAAAAGAAGTTTAGTTTGTTTTTTATTTTATAAAATCAAATTATAATTATTAAATAGTTTTGACTATATTTTTCATATCTTAAGCTATCACCTATTAATAAATAGCAAAGACAAATACAACCATATTTTAAAATACTGTTATCAGGTCTGTTGAGGGAGGGGGTGGGGAAGCAAAAGCGGCAATTGCCCAGGGGCCCAGGTGGTGGTGTCCGAGCCTCGGGCCATTTTTAATCACACAGATAGGCCGCAGGGCTCCTAAGCATGTGAGACCGCTCTGGGCCCTGTAAGCCGGTGTGATTGGCCAGCACAGGCAGTCCTGGAAGTAACAGATCTGTCACTTCTGCCCCAGGCCCCACCCCCTTAGGGAAGACCCTGGCCTGGGGCTCAGAATTTCTGTTGGTGGTCCTGACTGTTATTAATATGAATGACTAGATAATTAAATGCTATTGGCTCCCAAGAAAGACTAAAAAGGATAATATTTTGTATGTCTCTTGATACATCTTTAATATATTGTATAAAAATCTAAAGTTAAAGTGAAAATAAATGAAGTGCTTCACTCATACTCACATGTATCTTGGACAAAAGTATATGGCAGTGTTGAGACTCACCATAAGTTGTTTGTTTTCTTGTGTTGATTACTTTTTTACACACACACAAGTAACAGGAATAACCCACCTCCATTTGCTGAGCCAGTTCACTGTTCTGTTCACGCACAGTTTATCGTGTGATCTACAATTGGAAACTCTTGACAGGTTTGTGCTGACCTTTCCACCAATTCATTACAACTACAGTAGGAAAGGAGTGGTTCAGTCACATCTGTTGTCATAGTTACATTAATTAAGAATGACCTGAGCTATTGCTGGGGCCTTGACTATATCTGTATTCAAGATTGGCTGGTTATCATTGAAAAAGTAGTGTAAAATCACAAATCTATGGGAAAAGTAATTTCAAAAAAGTCATAGCGTATATTATATTGAGCAAAATGCCCTTAAAACTCAATCTAGTTGTAGTCATGTTGGTCCCAGGATATTAGAAAGACAAGATGGTGAGGTAATACCTTTTATTAGACCAACTTCTTTTGGTGATAGAGACAAGCTTTGGAGCCATAGAAAAGCTCCTTGTGGCGCGAAAGTTTGTCTCTCTCACTGACAGAAGTTGGTCAAATAAAAGATACTACGTCACCCATCTTGTCTACTTAAAACTCAGGTTATTCTTTCGTGGTCCAGTGCAATGAACATATCTCGAGCCAAATTGCTAAAGAAGAAAGTAGCAAGCTAGTCTGGGTGACAGGGACCATGACTTGTAACAAAAAGCCTTAAAAGTTATGGCCATGACAAATCTCATACTCTTTTAACTATATCAGCTAGATACAACAGTTCCTAATAACAATTAATTACAGCCTGCCTTCTTCCAGTGAAGCCTACGTATGGATTTTCAGCAAGATTTACCTATGTGGAAAATGTGAAGGGGTTTTGAGCTAGAGCAGGGGCGGGCAAATTTTTTAGAACTACAGAACAGTACAAAGTATTTTCTTGTAACTCCCCAAATTCTTCCTTCTGCCCTCTACCAGTGATGTGTCAGTTTTTAAATTAGTCCCCATTTTTTATTTCTTCATACCTTACAGAGTGATATCCAAGTTTAACAGGAAAACTAAATGCCGCTCTAACGACAATGATGAAGCTATGACTATGGTTCCATAACATTAAAATGACTGTGTGCATTAGACTATAAGTATCAAGAATATATCTATAAGTCTGACTAATTCAACCCAGTAGCAGCATATCATCATGGATTCAGGTCAGGATTTTCAAAAATAGGAGCCTAATATCCATGTTAGTTATCTAAATAAGTGACCTGATTTTCAGACATTCGCATTGACGTTAAAGATGAACAGGGACTGTTCTTGAATGAGGTTGAAGTTGAAGAGCTGTCAGAAGACCTGGAACAGAGACTTGAATGATCCTGATAGCTACTTTTTGATGATGATATTAGCATCACAGATGTCTTATTTGTAGGTTCACAGATTCATAAGTGTTCTGCTCTTCCCCTTCAATACCAGTTTCATTCTGTTCAGTGACACATTTGGCCTTGAAAAATTT